>NW_028289685.1:0-74057 GCF_059628265.1 Tinamus guttatus | reverse complement strand
ACCCTAACCCTACCTACCCTAACCCTAACCCCTAACCCTAACCCTAACCCTAACCCTAACCCTAACCCAACCCTAACCCTAACCCTAACCCTAACCCTAACCCTAACCCTAACCCTAACCCTAACCCTAACCCTAACCCTAACCCTAACCCTAACCCTAACCCTAACCCTAACCCTAACCCTAACCCTAACCCTAACCCTAACCCTAACCCTAACCCTAACCCTAACCCTAACCCTAACCCTAACCCTAACCCTAACCCTAACCCTAACCCTAACCCTAACCCTAACCCTAACCCTAACCCTAACCCTAACCCTAACCCTAACCCTAACCCTAACCCTAACCCTAACCCTAACCCTAACCCTAACCCTAACCCTAACCCTAACCCTAACCCTAACCCTAACCCTAACCCTAACCCTAACCCTAACCCTAACCCTAACCCTAACCTAACCCTAACCCTAACCCTAACCCTAACCCTAACCCTAACCCTAACCCTAACCCTAACCTAACCTAACCCTAACCCTAACCCTAACCCTAACCCTAACCCTAACCCTAACCCTAACCCTAACCCTAACCCTAACCCTAACCCTAACCCTAACCCTAACCCTAACCCTAACCCTAACCCTAACCCTAACCTAACCCTAACCCTAACCCTAACCCTAACCCTAACCCTAACCCTAACCCTAACCCTAACCCTAACCCTAACCCTAACCCTAACCCTAACCCTAACCCTAACCCTAACCCTAACCCTAACCCTAACCTACCCTAACCCTAACCCTAACCCTAACCCTAACCCTAACCCTAACCCTAACCCTAACCCTAACCCTAACCCTAACCCTAACCCTAACCCTAACCCTAACCCTAACCCTAACCCTAACCCTAACCCTAACCCTAACCCTAACCCTAACCCTAACCCTAACCCTAACCCTAACCCTAACCCTAACCCTAACCCTAACCCTAACCCTAACCCTAACCCTAACCCTAACCCTAACCCTAACCCTAACCCTAACCCTAACCCTAACCCTAACCCTAACCCTAACCCTAACCCTAACCCTAACCCTAACCCTAACCCTAACCCTAACCCTAACCCTAACCCTAACCCTAACCCTAACCCTAACCCTAACCCTAACCCTAACCCTAACCCTAACCCTAACCCTAACCCTAACCCTAACCCTAACCCTAACCCTAACCCTAACCCTAACCCTAACCCTAACCCTAACCCTAACCCTAACCCTAACCCTAACCCTAACCCTAACCCTAACCCTAACCCTAACCCTAACCCTAACCCTAACCCTAACCCTAACCCTAACCCTAACCCTAACCCTAACCCTAACCCTAACCCTAACCCTAACCCTAACCCTAACCCTAACCCTAACCCTAACCCTAACCCTAACCCTAACCCTAACCCTAACCCTAACCCTAACCCTAACCCTAACCCTAACCCTAACCCTAACCCTAACCCTAACCCTAACCCTAACCCTAACCCTAACCCTAACCCTAACCCTAACCCTAACCCTAACCCTAACCCTAACCCTAACCCTAACCCTAACCCTAACCCTAACCCTAACCCTAACCCTAACCCTAACCCTAACCCTAACCCTAACCCTAACCCTAACCCTAACCCTAACCCTAACCCTAACCCTAACCCTAACCCTAACCCTAACCCTAACCCTAACCCTAACCCTAACCCTAACCCTAACCCTAACCCTAACCCTAACCCTAACCCTAACCCTAACCCTAACCCTAACCCTAACCCTAACCCTAACCCTAACCCTAACCCTAACCCTAACCCTAACCCTAACCCTAACCCTAACCCTAACCCTAACCCTAACCCTAACCCTAACCC
This sequence comes from Tinamus guttatus, assembly GCF_059628265.1. NCBI lineage: Eukaryota > Metazoa > Chordata > Aves > Tinamiformes > Tinamidae > Tinamus > Tinamus guttatus. Next base: position 72,214 of record NW_028289685.1, on the reverse strand, counting down.
TAACCCTAACCCTAACCCTAACCCTAACCCTAACCCTAACCCTAACCCTAACCCTAACCCTAACCCTAACCCTAACCCTAACCCTAACCCTAACCCTAACCCTAACCCTAACCCTAACCCTAACCCTAACCCTAACCCTAACCCTAACCCTAACCCTAACCCTAACCCTAACCCTAACCCTAACCCTAACCCTAACCCTAACCCTAACCCTAACCCTAACCCTAACCCTAACCCTAACCCTAACCCTAACCCTAACCCTAACCCTAACCCTAACCCTAACCCTAACCCTAACCCTAACCCTAACCCTAACCCTAACCCTAACCCTAACCCTAACCCTAACCCTAACCCTAACCCTAACCCTAACCCTAACCCTAACCCTAACCCTAACCCTAACCCTAACCCTAACCCTAACCCTAACCCTAACCCTAACCCTAACCCTAACCCTAACCCTAACCCTAACCCTAACCCTAACCCTAACCCTAACCCTAACCCTAACCCTAACCCTAACCCTAACCCTAACCCTAACCCTAACCCTAACCCTAACCCTAACCCTAACCCTAACCCTAACCCTAACCCTAACCCTAACCCTAACCCTAACCCTAACCCTAACCCTAACCCTAACCCTAACCCTAACCCTAACCCTAACCCTAACCCTAACCCTAACCCTAACCCTAACCCTAACCCTAACCCTAACCCTAACCCTAACCCTAACCCTAACCCTAACCCTAACCCTAACCCTAACCCTAACCCTAACCCTAACCCTAACCCTAACCCTAACCCTAACCCTAACCCTAACCCTAACCCTAACCCTAACCCTAACCCTAACCCTAACCCTAACCCTAACCCTAACCCTAACCCTAACCCTAACCCTAACCCTAACCCTAACCCTAACCCTAACCCTAACCCTAACCCTAACCCTAACCCTAACCCTAACCCTAACCCTAACCCTAACCCTAACCCTAACCCTAACCCTAACCCTAACCCTAACCCTAACCCTAACCCTAACCCTAACCCTAACCCTAACCCTAACCCTAACCCTAACCCTAACCCTAACCCTAACCCTAACCCTAACCCTAACCCTAACCCTAACCCTAACCCTAACCCTAACCCTAACCCTAACCCTAACCCTAACCCTAACCCTAACCCTAACCCTAACCCTAACCCTAACCCTAACCCTAACCCTAACCCTAACCCTAACCCTAACCCTAACCCTAACCCTAACCCTAACCCTAACCCTAACCCTAACCCTAACCCTAACCCTAACCCTAACCCTAACCCTAACCCTAACCCTAACCCTAACCCTAACCCTAACCCTAACCCTAACCCTAACCCTAACCCTAACCCTAACCCTAACCCTAACCCTAACCCTAACCCTAACCCTAACCCTAACCCTAACCCTAACCCTAACCCTAACCCTAACCCTAACCCTAACCCTAACCCTAACCCTAACCCTAACCCTAACCCTAACCCTAACCCTAACCCTAACCCTAACCCTAACCCTAACCCTAACCCTAACCCTAACCCTAACCCTAACCCTAACCCTAACCCTAACCCTAACCCTAACCCTAACCCTAACCCTAACCCTAACCCTAACCCTAACCCTAACCCTAACCCTAACCCTAACCCTAACCCTAACCCTAACCCTAACCCTAACCCTAACCCTAACCCTAACCCTAACCCTAACCCTAACCCTAACCCTAACCCTAACCCTAACCCTAACCCTAACCCTAACCCTAACCCTAACCCTAACCCTAACCCTAACCCTAACCCTAACCCTAACCCTAACCCTAACCCTAACCCTAACCCTAACCCTAACCCTAACCCTAACCCTAACCCTAACCCTAACCCTAACCCTAACCCTAACCCTAACCCTAACCCTAACCCTAACCCTAACCCTAACCCTAACCCTAACCCTAACCCTAACCCTAACCCTAACCCTAACCCTAACCCTAACCCTAACCCTAACCCTAACCCTAACCCTAACCCTAACCCTAACCCTAACCCTAACCCTAACCCTAACCCTAACCCTAACCCTAACCCTAACCCTAACCCTAACCCTAACCCTAACCCTAACCCTAACCCTAACCCTAACCCTAACCCTAACCCTAACCCTAACCCTAACCCTAACCCTAACCCTAACCCTAACCCTAACCCTAACCCTAACCCTAACCCTAACCCTAACCCTAACCCTAACCCTAACCCTAACCCTAACCCTAACCCTAACCCTAACCCTAACCCTAACCCTAACCCTAACCCTAACCCTAACCCTAACCCTAACCCTAACCCTAACCCTAACCCTAACCCTAACCCTAACCCTAACCCTAACCCTAACCCTAACCCTAACCCTAACCCTAACCCTAACCCTAACCCTAACCCTAACCCTAACCCTAACCCTAACCCTAACCCTAACCCTAACCCTAACCCTAACCCTAACCCTAACCCTAACCCTAACCCTAACCCTAACCCTAACCCTAACCCTAACCCTAACCCTAACCCTAACCCTAACCCTAACCCTAACCCTAACCCTAACCCTAACCCTAACCCTAACCCTAACCCTAACCCTAACCCTAACCCTAACCCTAACCCTAACCCTAACCCTAACCCTAACCCTAACCCTAACCCTAACCCTAACCCTAACCCTAACCCTAACCCTAACCCTAACCCTAACCCTAACCCTAACCCTAACCCTAACCCTAACCCTAACCCTAACCCTAACCCTAACCCTAACCCTAACCCTAACCCTAACCCTAACCCTAACCCTAACCCTAACCCTAACCCTAACCCTAACCCTAACCCTAACCCTAACCCTAACCCTAACCCTAACCCTAACCCTAACCCTAACCCTAACCCTAACCCTAACCCTAACCCTAACCCTAACCCTAACCCTAACCCTAACCCTAACCCTAACCCTAACCCTAACCCTAACCCTAACCCTAACCCTAACCCTAACCCTAACCCTAACCCTAACCCTAACCCTAACCCTAACCCTAACCCTAACCCTAACCCTAACCCTAACCCTAACCCTAACCCTAACCCTAACCCTAACCCTAACCCTAACCCTAACCCTAACCCTAACCCTAACCCTAACCCTAACCCTAACCCTAACCCTAACCCTAACCCTAACCCTAACCCTAACCCTAACCCTAACCCTAACCCTAACCCTAACCCTAACCCTAACCCTAACCCTAACCCTAACCCTAACCCTAACCCTAACCCTAACCCTAACCCTAACCCTAACCCTAACCCTAACCCTAACCCTAACCCTAACCCTAACCCTAACCCTAACCCTAACCCTAACCCTAACCCTAACCCTAACCCTAACCCTAACCCTAACCCTAACCCTAACCCTAACCCTAACCCTAACCCTAACCCTAACCCTAACCCTAACCCTAACCCTAACCCTAACCCTAACCCTAACCCTAACCCTAACCCTAACCCTAACCCTAACCCTAACCCTAACCCTAACCCTAACCCTAACCCTAACCCTAACCCTAACCCTAACCCTAACCCTAACCCTAACCCTAACCCTAACCCTAACCCTAACCCTAACCCTAACCCTAACCCTAACCCTAACCCTAACCCTAACCCTAACCCTAACCCTAACCCTAACCCTAACCCTAACCCTAACCCTAACCCTAACCCTAACCCTAACCCTAACCCTAACCCTAACCCTAACCCTAACCCTAACCCTAACCCTAACCCTAACCCTAACCCTAACCCTAACCCTAACCCTAACCCTAACCCTAACCCTAACCCTAACCCTAACCCTAACCCTAACCCTAACCCTAACCCTAACCCTAACCCTAACCCTAACCCTAACCCTAACCCTAACCCTAACCCTAACCCTAACCCTAACCCTAACCCTAACCCTAACCCTAACCCTAACCCTAACCCTAACCCTAACCCTAACCCTAACCCTAACCCTAACCCTAACCCTAACCCTAACCCTAACCCTAACCCTAACCCTAACCCTAACCCTAACCCTAACCCTAACCCTAACCCTAACCCTAACCCTAACCCTAACCCTAACCCTAACCCTAACCCTAACCCTAACCCTAACCCTAACCCTAACCCTAACCCTAACCCTAACCCTAACCCTAACCCTAACCCTAACCCTAACCCTAACCCTAACCCTAACCCTAACCCTAACCCTAACCCTAACCCTAACCCTAACCCTAACCCTAACCCTAACCCTAACCCTAACCCTAACCCTAACCCTAACCCTAACCCTAACCCTAACCCTAACCCTAACCCTAACCCTAACCCTAACCCTAACCCTAACCCTAACCCTAACCCTAACCCTAACCCTAACCCTAACCCTAACCCTAACCCTAACCCTAACCCTAACCCTAACCCTAACCCTAACCCTAACCCTAACCCTAACCCTAACCCTAACCCTAACCCTAACCCTAACCCTAACCCTAACCCTAACCCTAACCCTAACCCTAACCCTAACCCTAACCCTAACCCTAACCCTAACCCTAACCCTAACCCTAACCCTAACCCTAACCCTAACCCTAACCCTAACCCTAACCCTAACCCTAACCCTAACCCTAACCCTAACCCTAACCCTAACCCTAACCCTAACCCTAACCCTAACCCTAACCCTAACCCTAACCCTAACCCTAACCCTAACCCTAACCCTAACCCTAACCCTAACCCTAACCCTAACCCTAACCCTAACCCTAACCCTAACCCTAACCCTAACCCTAACCCTAACCCTAACCCTAACCCTAACCCTAACCCTAACCCTAACCCTAACCCTAACCCTAACCCTAACCCTAACCCTAACCCTAACCCTAACCCTAACCCTAACCCTAACCCTAACCCTAACCCTAACCCTAACCCTAACCCTAACCCTAACCCTAACCCTAACCCTAACCCTAACCCTAACCCTAACCCTAACCCTAACCCTAACCCTAACCCTAACCCTAACCCTAACCCTAACCCTAACCCTAACCCTAACCCTAACCCTAACCCTAACCCTAACCCTAACCCTAACCCTAACCCTAACCCTAACCCTAACCCTAACCCTAACCCTAACCCTAACCCTAACCCTAACCCTAACCCTAACCCTAACCCTAACCCTAACCCTAACCCTAACCCTAACCCTAACCCTAACCCTAACCCTAACCCTAACCCTAACCCTAACCCTAACCCTAACCCTAACCCTAACCCTAACCCTAACCCTAACCCTAACCCTAACCCTAACCCTAACCCTAACCCTAACCCTAACCCTAACCCTAACCCTAACCCTAACCCTAACCCTAACCCTAACCCTAACCCTAACCCTAACCCTAACCCTAACCCTAACCCTAACCCTAACCCTAACCCTAACCCTAACCCTAACCCTAACCCTAACCCTAACCCTAACCCTAACCCTAACCCTAACCCTAACCCTAACCCTAACCCTAACCCTAACCCTAACCCTAACCCTAACCCTAACCCTAACCCTAACCCTAACCCTAACCCTAACCCTAACCCTAACCCTAACCCTAACCCTAACCCTAACCCTAACCCTAACCCTAACCCTAACCCTAACCCTAACCCTAACCCTAACCCTAACCCTAACCCTAACCCTAACCCTAACCCTAACCCTAACCCTAACCCTAACCCTAACCCTAACCCTAACCCTAACCCTAACCCTAACCCTAACCCTAACCCTAACCCTAACCCTAACCCTAACCCTAACCCTAACCCTAACCCTAACCCTAACCCTAACCCTAACCCTAACCCTAACCCTAACCCTAACCCTAACCCTAACCCTAACCCTAACCCTAACCCTAACCCTAACCCTAACCCTAACCCTAACCCTAACCCTAACCCTAACCCTAACCCTAACCCTAACCCTAACCCTAACCCTAACCCTAACCCTAACCCTAACCCTAACCCTAACCCTAACCCTAACCCTAACCCTAACCCTAACCCTAACCCTAACCCTAACCCTAACCCTAACCCTAACCCTAACCCTAACCCTAACCCTAACCCTAACCCTAACCCTAACCCTAACCCTAACCCTAACCCTAACCCTAACCCTAACCCTAACCCTAACCCTAACCCTAACCCTAACCCTAACCCTAACCCTAACCCTAACCCTAACCCTAACCCTAACCCTAACCCTAACCCTAACCCTAACCCTAACCCTAACCCTAACCCTAACCCTAACCCTAACCCTAACCCTAACCCTAACCCTAACCCTAACCCTAACCCTAACCCTAACCCTAACCCTAACCCTAACCCTAACCCTAACCCTAACCCTAACCCTAACCCTAACCCTAACCCTAACCCTAACCCTAACCCTAACCCTAACCCTAACCCTAACCCTAACCCTAACCCTAACCCTAACCCTAACCCTAACCCTAACCCTAACCCTAACCCTAACCCTAACCCTAACCCTAACCCTAACCCTAACCCTAACCCTAACCCTAACCCTAACCCTAACCCTAACCCTAACCCTAACCCTAACCCTAACCCTAACCCTAACCCTAACCCTAACCCTAACCCTAACCCTAACCCTAACCCTAACCCTAACCCTAACCCTAACCCTAACCCTAACCCTAACCCTAACCCTAACCCTAACCCTAACCCTAACCCTAACCCTAACCCTAACCCTAACCCTAACCCTAACCCTAACCCTAACCCTAACCCTAACCCTAACCCTAACCCTAACCCTAACCCTAACCCTAACCCTAACCCTAACCCTAACCCTAACCCCTAACCCTAACCCCTAACCCTAACCCCTAACCCTAACCCCTAACCCTAACCCCTAACCCTAACCCCTAACCCTAACCCCTAACCCTAACCCTAACCCTAAATGGCTGTTTCTAACCCTCACCCTCACCCTCACCCTCACCCTCAACCCTTAACCCTTAACCCTTAACCCTAACCCTAAACGCTCTGACCCCCCAGCTGTCTAACTCCTAAATCCTTACCCTGGTTATGCTAATCCTGCCTGTGTGCAGCTGTGTTTGTGGCTTGGGTGCTGTGTGGATGTGGTATGAATAAAAAGAAGAAAAAATAATAAGTATTTAGGGGGTTGGCAAGGCTCATTTGCATATGCAATGAGATCTAGCCAAGAAAAGGATACTAGCTGGGAGTAAAAAAGCAAATAATAATTGAAATTTTAATTATTGGTATTATTTACTTTTTTACTCCCAGCTAGTATGCTTGGAAAAAGGAAGGAAGAGCAAAAGAGCAAAGAGAAAAGTTGAGCAAAGAGCAAAAAAGGAAAAAAAGGAAAGTAGAGCAAAGAGGAAAAGAGCAAAAGAGCAAAAGAGAAGGGCAAAGAGCAAAAGAGAAAGGCAGGGCAAAGAGCAAAAGAGCAAAAGACAAAGGCAGAGCAAAGAGCATAAGAGGAAAAAAGGAAAACAGGAATGGTAGAGCAAAGAGCAAAAGAGCAAAAGAGAAAGACAGAGCAAAGAGCAAAAGAGCAAAAGAGAAAGACAGAGCAAAGAGCAAAAGAGCAAAGAGCATAAGAGGAAAAAAGGAAAACAGGAATGGTAGAGCAAAGAGCAAAGAGGAAGGCGGAGCAAAAGAGGAAGGCGGAGCAAAAGAGGAAGGCGGAGCAAAAGAGGAAGGCGGAGCAAAAGAGGAAGGCGGAGCACAGAGCAAAAGAGGAAGGCGGAGCACAGAGGAAGGCGGAGCACACAGCACAGGCAGCCCAAAAAAATAGGAAGACTGCAAAATTCAGGCTTCTTATTTTTACAAGGGTAAGGATAAAATTAAGGGAAAAAAGGAAAATATAGGGATAAAGAGGAAAGGGCAAAACAGTAGATTTAAGAGGGCAAGGAAAAAAGAGGTTTTAGAGGAAAGCATGTACTTCAAGACACACACCATCACCACCAAAATTATCTTTATTTGAAATGACTGACCACAAAACCAACTTTATTAGAAAAAATACAGAGACTCCAACATCTTTTATTTTTGGAGCAATATTTACAGTTGTGTTTTCCGAACTAACTGTTTGGAAAAGGAAACATGTTTACCATCCCGAGAGGAAACATAGAATGTGTGACCGTTCCGTTCCTCATACTCGGCACCTGCAAAGAAACCCAGAAAGACCGGAGCAGTAACAGCCTACAGTAAAAGTGAAGCCAGAACAGAATACGCTCACACGCTGCATCAGTTCCAGAGGTATCACAACACCCGCCTCTGCAATCGCACCACACCCGCTCACGGCCACCGGCACACGCTACGTAGCCTTCCACGGTAATGGGCAAACGCCACCGGGTTTTCAGAGAGCACCCGGTAACCGGGTTACCGAGTGCCCCGAAAAACCTCCCTGCCTAAAAAACCCCGGTCCCGGAACCTGACTCCGTGCGAACTTTGGCGACGACCGTCGCCTCGCAGAGTGGCCGGGACCGAGGAAAAAAAAAACCCAGCCGGGGAAAAAAAAAAAAACCCCGGCTGGGATTTTTTTTTTTTTTTTTAAGTTAAAAATTTCTAAATCCTAGCTACAACCTGGAAAATAAAACAGCTCATTGAGTATGCAAGTTTAACAACATTCCAGGAAAACAAGCAGCATCATCCACACCCACAACAGCCCTAGCACCAGCACCCATTAGATATCCTATTGGAATAGGCAAATGCCACTACCTGTTCAGAAAACACCCAGTAACAGGGTTACTCAGCACCACCAAAAAACACCCTACCCGGAAAAGAATAAGGAGCCAAGGCCTTGGCACAAAACCAATAAAGGGGGCGGCGCGAGGCGGCAAAGGGGGCGGCGCGAGGCGGCAAAGGGGGCGGCGCGAGGCGGCAAAGGGGGCGGCGCGAGGCGGCAAAGGGGGCGGCGCGAGGCGGCAAAGGGGGCGGCGCGAGGCGGCAAAGGGGGCGGCGCGAGGCGGCAAAGGGGGCGGCGCGAGGCGGCAAAGGGGGCGGCGCGAGGCGGCAAAGGGGGCGGCGCGAGGCGGCAAAGGGGGCGGCGCGAGGCGGCAAAGGGGGCGGCGCGAGGCGGCAAAGGGGGCGGCGCGAGGCGGCAAAGGGGGCGGCGCGAGGCGGCAAGTCAGCAACAAAGTCCACTAAGGACAACATTCTGTTTCCAACCACTCTCAAGCTCACCTTCTCATTAGGGCACGACCCTTTATCCGACCATCTCTTTTGAGAAATCTGCAAACACTACTCTCCACCTGAAAAAACAAACACACACACCCATCCACCTAACCAACGCCCCGCCCCACTCCTTTGAAATCAATAAATACATCTGGAGGGAGACACAGGCTGACCAATCACTGCTCCAGGCTATTGTTGCCACATTCTGCTACTTCCTACTTGCTATAGTCCTAGATGCATGCCAAAACCCAAAGAACAAGAGCAAGCTCAAAACCAGAGCAAAACACCATACAGGTACACCACCGATCAGAGAGAAACACACTGGAACTGCCTGCCCCAGCAAACCCACACTGCCTCCTGTACAAAACCCAAAACATCACTCATGCACCACTCACCCAAGAGAGGCAACCATACTAGATGGCCTGGCAGCACACGCTCAAGACGCACACACACTCAAGACAACCCAACACCTTCTATCCCTTCACTTAGCTTTTTCAGGACACAGGGTCACCACAGGACTTTGGGAGCCATCCTCGACAGGCAGATGCATCTTCTTCAAACTTCTTATTTTGGAGACCTTGTTCATATCCATCACCTGCCAAACCGCAGCACAAGTGGTCACCCGTGTAAACCATCAGCTCCCACCTCACCCGCAAAAACAGTCTGCCCCAAAGTACTGCTGTCATTCCGCTCACCTGCTCTGTGTCAGATCCTCACTCTGGTATCAGGGCTGTGATGACACCTAGAACACACACAAATCAAGCGACTCCTCCATTGGGCAGGGGTGACTACTGCTAGATATAGCGACGCATTCTTCTCTCCAGTCACTCTGCCTCACCTCAACTCCTCAGCTGTGAAGGCAAAAGGTCCATACAGCACCTGAAAGAGCAGAGGAAAAACAGATCACTAAGAGGGAACTGAGAAACTCTACCTAACACAAAAAGAAAAAGACATGTACACACAACCGCACACACACACGAGCAAACATGCACACACACCATCGGGCAGAAAGCCCTAACCCACCACAACACACTGAGCTGCTCTAGACAAGCCCGACAACATTCAAATAGCGCCAGCCATAGCATAAAGAGGTTAGCTAAGAGCAAATGACTGAGACAAAAAGATTCAAGCAATAAGGAGCCAGGGCCTTGACAAAACCAGTAAAGGGTGCAAGGCGGGGGCGGCGCAAGGGGGGGGGCGGCGCAAGGGGGGGGGCGGCGCAAGGGGGGGGGCGGCGGCGCAAGGGGGGGGGCGGCGGCGCAAGGCAACAAGTCAAGGAGAAGACCCACAGATGACAGCATTCTTTTCAACCACTCTCAAGCTCACTCTCTCATTAGGCCTGGACCCCTTGTCCTCCCATCTCTTTTGAAAGATCTGCAAACACTGCTCTGCATCTGAAAAAATAAACCAACACACCCACCTGCCTGATCAACCCATCCCTGCTTCTTAAAAATCAACCAACAAATCAAAAGGAAGACACAGGCTGACCAATCACTGCCCTAGGCTACTATTGCCACATTATGCTACTTCCTACTTGCCATAGTGCTAGATGCATGCCAAAACCCAAACAACTAGAGCAACATTGAAACCCGAGCAAAACAACACACAGCTACAACACAGACCAGAGAAACACACCAGACCTGCCTGCCCCAACAAACCCACACTGTCTGCTGTGCAACACCCAAATCATCACTCACGCACCACTCATCCAAGAGAGGCAACCATACTAGATAGCCTGGCAGCACACGCTCAAGATGCACACACGCTCGAGACAGCCCGACACCTTCTATCCCTTCACTTAGCTTTCACAGGGCACGGGGTCACCACAGGACTTTGGGAGCCATCCTTGACAGGCAGATGCATCTTCTTCAATCTTCTTATTTTGGTGGCCTTGTTCACCTCCATCACCTGCCAAACCGCAGCACAAGTGGTCACCTGTATAAACTGACAGCTGCAACCTCACTCAGAAAAACAGTCTGCCCCAAAGCATTGTTGTCATTCCGCTCACCTGCTCTGTGTCAGATCCTCACTCTGGTATCGGGGCTGTGATGACACCTAGAACACACACAAATCAAGCGACTCCTCCATTGGGCAGGGGTGACTACTCCTAGATCTAGGAATGCACCCTTCTCTCCAGTCACTCTGCCTCACCTCAACTCCTCAGCTGTGAAGGCAAAAGGTCCATACAGCACCTGAAAGAGCAGAGGAAAAACAGATCACTAAGAGGGAACCTGGAAACTCTACTCCACACAAAAAGAACAAGACATGTACACACAGCCACATACATACATGAGGAAACATGCACACACACACACCATCAGGCAGAAAGCCCTAACCTACCACTACACACTCAGATACTCTAGACAAGCCCTACAACATGCAAATAGCACTAGCCATAGCATAAAGAGGATAGCTAAGGGCAAATGACTGAGACAAAAGATGCAAGCAGTAAGGAGCCAGGGTCTTGACAAAACCAATAAAGGGCACAAGGCAGGGAAGGGGGGCGCGGCGCAAGGCAACAAGTCAGGGAGAAGGCCCACAGATGACAGCATTCTCTCGAACCACTCTCAAGCTCCCTTTTCATTAGGGCAGGACCCCTCGTCCTCCCATCTCTTTTGAAAAACCTGCAACCAGTGTTCTCCATCTGAAAAAACAAGCCAACACCACCACCTGCCTAATCAGCCCATCCCTGCTCCTTAGAAAGGAAGCAATAAAGCACAAGGAAGACAGAGGCCCACCAATCACTGCTCCAGGCTACTATGGCCACATTATGCTACTTCCTACTTGCCATAGCGCTAGATGCATGCCAAAACACCGAAGAACAAGAGCAACCTCAAAAACCGAGCAAGAGAACACATAGGGACAACACAGACCATAGAGAAACACACTAGAGCTGCCTGCCCCAGCACACCCACCCTGTCTCCTGGGCGACACCCAAAACATCACTCTCGCACACCGCTCATCCAGGAGAGGCAACCATACTAGATAGCCTGGCAGCACACGCTCAAGACACACACGCTCAAGAGGGCCCAACACCTTCTATCCCTTCACTTAGCTTTCACAGCAGTCAGGGTCACCACAGGACTTTGGGAGCCATCCTTGACAGGCAGATGCATCTTCTTCAGTCTTCTTTTTTTTGGACACCTTGTTCACCTCCATCACCTGCCAAACCGCAGCACAAGTGGTCACCTGTATAAACTGACAGCTCCCACCTCACTCACAAAAACAGTCTGCCCCAAAGCATTGTTGTCATTCCACTCACCTGCTCTGTGTCAGATCCTCACTCTGGTATCGAGGCTGTGATGACACCTAGAACAGACACACAAATCAAGCGACTCCTCCATTGGGCAGGGCTGACTACTCCTAGATCTAGTGACACACCCTCCTCTCCAGTCACTCTGCCTCACCTCAACTCCTCAGCTGTGAAGGCAAAAGGTCCATACAGCACCTGAAAGAGCAGAGGAAAAACAGATCACTAAGAGGGAACCTGGAAACTCTACTCCACACAAAAAGAACAAGACATGTACACACAGCCACATACATACATGAGGAAACATGCACACACACACACACCATCAGGCAGAAAGCCCCAACCCACCACTACACACTCAGATACTCTAGACAAGCCCTACAACATGCAAATAGCACTAGCCATAGCATAAAGAGAATGGCTAAGGACAAATGACTGAGACAAAAGACGCAAGCAGTAAGGAGCCAGGGTCTTGACAAAACCAGCAAGGCGGGAGAGGGGGGGGGCGGCGCAAGGCGGGGGGGGGGGCGGCGGCGCACGGCGGGGGGGGGGGGGCGGCGCACGGCGGGGGGGGGGGGGGGGGCGGCGCACGGCGGGGGGGGGGGGGGGGCGGCGCACGGCGGGGGGGGGGGGGGGGGGCGGCGCACGGCGGGAGAGGCAACGAGAACGCCTACAAATGACAACGTTCTCTTTCCAACCACTCTCAAGCTCATTTTCTCATTAGGACAGGACCCCTTGTCTGCCCATCTCTGAAGAAACGTGCAAACACTGCTCTCCATCTGAAAAACAAACCCACCACCTGCCTCACAGACCTCTCCCTGCACCTCAAAAATCAATCGATACATCAAGCAGACAACACAGGCTAACTAACCACTGCTCCAGGCTACTGCTGTCACATTCCCCTACTTCCTACTTGCCATAGTGCTAGACGCATGCCAAAACAACAACAAACAAGAGCAACCTCAAGACTCGAGCAAAACGGCAAAGCTACAACACACACCCCAGAAAGACACTGGAACTGCCTGTCCCAGCAAACCCACACCGACTCCTGGGCAACACGCAAAACATCGCTCACGCACCGCTCTGAGAGAGACAACCGTACTAGATAGCCGGGCGGCACACGCTCAGGACAGCCCAACACCTTCTATCCCTTCACTTATCTTTCACAGCGCTCAGGGTCACCACAGGACTTTGGGAGTCATCCTTGACAGGCAGATGCATCTTCTTCAATCTTACTTCGGGTACCCATTTCAACTTCATGAAAGTGAAGTTCAACTTCGTAACCTGCCAAAACACAGCACAAGCGCCCACCTCCCGTGAGGGTCACCTCCAGGACCAGCTACAAAACAGCCTCCCCCAAAGCACCACCGTCACATTACCCACCTGCATCATGTCAAATCCTCACTCTGGTATAGGAGATGCCATGACGTCTGTAACACCTAGAACAAACAATATTACTAAGTGACTAATCTGCTACACAGAGATGACTAGTCCTAAAACTATTGACACACCAGTATACTCAATTAGTCACCCTCACCTCCAACCCTCATCCGCAAGGAGCAAAGGCTGGCTGGCCACCTGAAGTATCAGAGGAAAGGCAAATCGGCGATAGGCCGCCGACAACGCCGTCCGCGCCGAAAAGGGGCGGCCCGTAAAAGCCGAACGCGAGCGGGCGAGAGGGTCGGCGGTAGCCGGACGACACCCCCTTACTATAAGCTCCGTTCCCTCCCGCAGAGCGACGCTCACCTTGCTGAGGTTGTCGGGAACCCGAGCGATCCGCTCTCTGCATGACACCTGTGAGCAACTGAAAAAAAAAAAAAAAAGTCATCAAGAAAGGCCACAAAGCACAACACCCTCATTTCACCTCTTCTCTAACTCAACTTTTTATTAGGGCAGGAGCCCTTTTCCCCCACCCTCTCTGTTGAGAATAAAAACCTCAGGAGCTGAGCAAAGCACTAAACAGCAACAACAGACCATAGAGACATGGGCTGGAGGTGCCTGCTCTAGCCCACCCTCCGCTTTTTCCGGTGCGGCACCCAAAATGCTACCCTCGTATCGCTCAAACAAGAGAGGCATCCGTATTAGACAAGCCGGTGCTACGCACGCACACACGGTCAAGGCAGCCCGATACCTCCTATCCCTCCACTTAGCTTTGGCGGGGCTCTGGATCAACGCAGAACTTCAAGAGCCATCCTCAATTGGCAGAAACATCATCTACCATCTTATTTCAGGCGCACCATTCTCCACCATCACCTGTCAAACCAGAGAACGAGCGGTCACCCTCGTAACGGCCAGTTCCCGCCTCTTCCGCGTAAGCGCTCTCCCCTAAAGTACTGCTGTCATTCTGCTCGCCTGCACTGTGCCGAATCCCCGCTCCAGTATCAGGGCTATAATGACACGCATGACACCTAAGAACAAACAAAAGTACCAAGTGACTCATCCATTAAGCAGGGATGACTACTCCTAAATCTACTGACGCACCATTCTATCCGGTCACGCTGCCTCACCTCAAATCCTCGGCTGCAAATGCTAGAGGCCTACACGGCACCTGAAAGAAAAGGAAGAGCAAATCACCCAGAGGCAGCCTGACAACACGCCACGGCACACAAATAACCCAAGACACACATGGAAGCATCCCTTCTCACCTGTTCTGGCTCCTGCCCACATAGCTTCTCCTCTCAACAACCCTTAGCACGACCTGCAAAAAAAAAAAAAGAGAGAGGACACCTCAAGGGGATGACAAAAACCACAACCCCTTCTGCAACAATACCCTGCTACAACACCTTTACCTCTGTGAGCCCGTCCAGAACGACGGCCGACGCTCCGCAGCCGCTACGCCTGCTTCGGCCTCTGGAAAAGGAGAACACGAGGGAACGAGAAGGACGGGACCGGGAGGACAACGCCCGTACGCTAGGCTCCGCTTTCTCTCACGGGCCCACGCTCGCCTCGCCGCGATCCTCTGGAACGCGAGCGACCCGCCGGCCCCGTTACTCGGCACCTACGGACACAAAGGAAAGTCATCAAAAAGCCCACAGACCGCGAGACACCCCTTCCAACAACCTTCTAGCTCATCTCCTTAAGGCAGGACCTTTTCTTACTCCTGCTCCTTTGGGAACCCTAGGAATACTGCTCTACATCTCAAAAGAGCAACAATGCCTACCTGCCAGACCCACAGACAACCATCCCACGCAAAATAAACTGATCAATCAAGTGGATTACTAACACGCTGGCCAATCGCTCCTCCACACCTTCGCTGCCAATCTGTGCGCTACTACAGCCCGCTCCCACGGGCAAGGCAGCTCCAGCTGCACACAGAGCCACGCACACAAACATCATTGGACAAACAGACAAAAGTCCTATGCAAAGGAGAACTATTACCGCACAGAAAATAATGAGGACTAGAAAAATCCAGTGGCATCACAGCTGTGCAGCCCCGATGCTGGGCACAAGCAAGGCAGTCAAATGCCAGCACCCGTGTCAAAAACAGGCCAGCAAAGCCAAAGATAGCAATGAGGAAGACACCTTCAGAAGAGATCTGATGCTGTAACGATGCAGGGAAGACAGCCCCGAAAGGGTGCTGCAAAGGCACGACACGAGACCGGCCTCCGAAGAGGAACGTGGGGCCGACGAGGCCCCAATGATGGCGCAGAAGGTGAACGAGATGAATGGCCGCAAAGAGCCGAGAGACCGACCCGGAGGGACGGAACGCCCCCGATCCGCGTTCGCGGCGCGAGATGGGATCCGCCGGCACGAGGATGATGACGATGACTCAAGCCAGGCAGAAAGACGAACGATGCCTACAGCACTACTGCTGTACAGTGCGAGATGCCTTTTAGAACCATAGAACAAGAGGAACCTCAAGACCTGATCAAAACAAACAGCTACAACACAGACCATAGACACACGGGCTGGAGCTGCCTGCCCTAGCAAGCTCACACTCTCTCCTATGCTACACCCAAAACACCACTCTCAACACTCAAACAACAGAGACATCTGTACTAGACACACACAGTCAGGACGGCCCAACACCTCCGATCCCTCTACTTAGCCTTGGTGGGGCTCTGGGTCACCGCGGGGCTTCGGGAGCCATCCTCAACGGGCAGAAACATCTTCTCCCATCTGATTTCAGACACCCCATTCACCACCGCCACCTGTCAAAATAGAGGAGGAGTTGTCACCCTTGTAACAGCCAGCTCCCACCCCAACGGGATAAGCGCTCTCCTCCAAAGTACTGCTTGTCCTTCTGCTCACCTGCACGGCGCCAGATTCCCGCTCCAGTACCGGGGCTTTGAGGACACGCAGGACACCCAGAACCAACAAAAGTACCAAGGGACTCATCTGTTAGGCAGGGATGACAACTCCTAGATCTACTGACACACCATCCTATGCAGTCACTGCCTCGCTCGAGTCCTCAGCTGCCAATGCTAAAGGCCTACACAGCACCTGAAAGAGAAAAGAAAAAGCAAATCACCGAGAGCAGCCTGGCCACACCTCACCACACACAAATAACCAAACATAGACATGGAAGCACCCCATCTCACCTGTTCAGGCTCCTTCCGTCCACTCAGCTTCTCCTCTCAGCAACCCTTGCCACAAGCTGCAAAAAATGAAGGGAGAGGACAGAACCACAGCTCATGTGCAACAATACCCCAATACAACACCATTACCTCTTCCGTGAGCCCATCCGGAACACGGGACGATTCTCCGCAGCCGCTACGCCTGCCATGGCACCTGGAAAAACAGAATATGAGTGAACGAGAAGGACAGGAGCAGGAGGACAACACCCATGCGCTAGGCTCTGCTTTCTCTCGGGGGCCCGGCCCGCGCTCACCTTGCCGTGATCCTCTGGAACGTGGGTGACCCGCTGGCCACGTGACTCGACACCTATGGACACAAAGGAAAGAGACATTAAAAAAAGCACACAGACCACAAGGCTCTCCTTCCAACAACCCTCTAGCACATTTGCTTAGGGCAGGACCTTTTCTTACTCACGCTCCTTTGGGACCCCTAGGAACACGGCTCTAACATCTCAAAAGCAAAGCAATGCCTACCTGCCAGACCCACAGACAACTGTCCCACCCACAATAAACTTATCGATCAAGCAGGTAACTGACATGCTGACCAATCGCTCCTCCAGACCTTTGCTCCCAACCTCTGTGCGCTACTACAGCCGACTCCCACGGGCAAGGCAGCTCCAGCCCCGCACGTACAGCCACACACACAAACATCATTGGACAAACAGATGAAAGCCCTATGCAAAGATGAACTATTAGTGCACAGAAGATGGCGAGGACTAGAAAAATCCTGCGACATCACAGCTACGCGGCCCCGATGCTGGGCACGAGCGAGGTAGTCAAATGCCAGCACTCATGTCAAAAAGGGGCCAGCTAAGCCCATGATGAGGAAAGGACCTTCAGAAAAGATACAATGCTGTAACGATGCAGGGAAGACAGCCCTGAAAGGATGCCGCAAAGGCACGACACAAGACCGGCCTCCGAAGAGGAAAGTGGGGCCGACGAGGCCCCGATGATGGCGCAGAAGATGAACGAGATGAACGGCCGCAAAGAGCCGAGACCCCGACCCGGAGGGACGGAACGCCCCCGATCCGCGTTCGCGGCGCGAGATGGGATCCGCCGGCACGAGGATGATGACGATGACTCGAGCCAGGCAGAAAGACAAACGATGCCTGTAGCACTACTGCTGTACAGTGCGAGATGCCTGTTGGAACCATAGAACAAGAGGAACCTCAAGACCTGCTCAAAACACCCAACAGCTACAACACAGACCATAGACACACGGGCTGGAGCTGCCTGCCCTAGCAAGCCCACACTCTCCCCTATGCTACACCCAAAACACCACTCTCAACACTCAAACAACAGAGACATCTGTACTAGACACACACACACACACAGTCAGGACGGCCCAACACCTCCGATCCCTCTACTTAGCCTTGGTGGGGCTCTGGGTCACCGCAGGGCTTCGGGAGCCATCCTCAACGGGCAGAAACATCTTCTCCCATCTGATTTCAGACGCTCCATTCACCACCACCACCTGTCAAAATACAGCAGGAGTTGTCACCCTTGTAACAGCCAGCTCCCACCCCAACGGGATGGGCGTTCTCCTCCAAAGTACCGCTGTCCTTCTGCTCACCTGCACGGCGCCAGATTCCCGCTACGGTACCGGGGCTGCAAAGACACACAGGACACCCAGAACCAACAAAAGTACCAAGGGACTCATCCATTAAGCAGGGATGACAACTCCTAGATCTACTGACACACCATCCTATGCAGTCACTGCCTCGCTCGAGTCCTCTGCTGCCAATGCTAAAGGCCTACACAGCACCTGAAAGAGAAAAGAAAAAGCAAATCACCGAGAGCAGCCTGGCAACACCTGACCACACACAAATAACCAAACATAGACATGGTAGCACCCCATCTCACCTGTTCAGGCTCCTTCTGCTCACTCAGCTTCTCCTCTCAGCAACCCTTGGCACAAGCTGCAAAAAATGAAGGGGAGGACAGAACCACAGCTCATGTGCAACAATACCCCACTACAACACCATTACCTCTTCTGGGAGCCCATGCAGAACACGGGACGATGCTCCGCAGCCCCTACGCCTGCCGCGGCGCCTGGAAAAACAGAACACGACCGAACGAGAAGGACAGGACCGCGAGGACAACACCCACGCGCTAGGCTCTGCTTTCTCTCGTGGGCCCGCGCTCATCTTGCCGTGATCCTCTGGAACGTGGGTGACCTGCTGGTCACGTGACTCGACACCTATGGACACAAAGGAAAAAGTCATTAAAAAAGCACACAGACCACAAGGCTCTCCCAACAACAACCCTCTAGCACATTTGCTTAGGGCAGGACCTTTTCTTACTCACGCTCCTCTGGGAACCCTAGGAACACGGCTCTAACATCTCAAAAGCAAAGCAATGCCTACCTGCCAGACCCACAGACAACTGTCCCACCCACAATAAACTTATCAATCAAGCAGGTAACTGACATGCTGACCAATCGCTCCTCCAGACCTTTGCTCCCAACCTCTGTGCGCTACTACAGCCGACTCCCACGGGCAAGGCAGCTCCAGCCCCGCACGTACAGCCACACACACAAACATCATTGGACAAACAGACGAAAGCCCTATGCAAAGATGAACTATTACTACACAGAAGATGGTGAGGACTAGAAAAATCCTGCGACAATCACAGCTACGCGGCCCCGATGCTGGGCACGAGCGAGGCAGTCAAATGCCAGCACTCATGTCAAAAAGGGGCCAGCTAAGCCCATGATGAGGAAAGGACCTTCAGAAAAGATACAATGCTGTAACGGTGCAGGGAAGACAACCTGACCCTGTGCCAAAATACTTAAACACATCAGGTAGATCGTGTGCAGGCTGACCGATTACCTCTACGGGCCATCGCTTCCGATCTCCGTGCGCTACTACGGCCGACTTCAACAGGTAAGGCAGCTCCAGCCCCACACGGACCACCACGCACACAAATATCAGAGGACAGAAAAAAGCCTTACACAAAAAAAGAACCATTACTGTGCAGAAGGTAGCGAGGGCTACAAAATGTCTATGACATGAGAACCGTGCGGCCCCGATCGATCGGGGCTTCTGCCGAGCGAGCCGATCGCCGGCGCCCGTGTCAGAAAGGGGCCGGCAAAGCCATAGAGAGCGATGCAGAAGAGACTGGCTAGAAAGATCCAATGCTGCAATAACGCAGGGAAGACAACCCTGAAAGTATGCCGGAAAGGCACAATACAAGACTGGCCTCCGAAGAGGAAAATGCAGTCGGTTAGGCCTCAAAGATGATCGTCAAGATGAACGTCTACAGATGGCCGAGACCAAGAGTCGGAGGCAGAGATCGCCCCTTAGCTGTGTTCGTGGCGCGCTGGCACCGTGATGATTGCTCAGATCGGTCTGAAAGACAAAGGATGCCTACGGCACTGCTGTTGAAACAGTGCCAGATGCGTTCTGGACCCCAAAGAACAAGAGCCAGATCAAGATCTGAGCAAAACAGCACACAGCTACAACACGCACCCTTGAGACACGGACTGGAGCTGCCTGCCCTAGCGAACCCACCCTTTCTCCTCTAAAGGACCCAAAACACCAGCCTCACGCACCAATCACATCCTGTTCATCGCATTTACTGTTCTACTTTACTTTTCAAGGTTCTGGATCACTGCTGGGCAACAAGACAAAGATCTCAAAAACATCTAGATCTCTTGCAAATTTCTTTGCATTTACCTAATGCAGGTAAATGGCATCAAGCTAAATCAAATCATGCAGGTAAATGGCATCAGGCTAAATCAAATCATAGAAAAAACAAACAGACAAAAGACTAATGCCTAAAAAAAAAACATACAGCTGGAGACTCAGGACGCCTAAATACCCCATATGAAGACACTAATCCAAGAAAAAGAAAAAAGAAAAAAAAAAAAATTTTAAAACCCTCTAGAGCTCCTACCAGCTCACAGCTCCATTGATGCCCTTCGGCAGTCTTATTGTGCAAAATACCTTTTCTTCTCCGAAAACAAGGATAAATACTCCTGAAGAACTTTAATCCCTCCACAGTTGCTATCTTCCAGAACCCTCCAAGCCCTGCACTCCCAGAGGAAAGCGAGAGCAGAATGAGCTCCTCAGCCCCCGGCCCTGGGCTTATGTAGCCCTCACGCCACCCGCCGCCCTACCCAGCAGCCCTTGCAAAGGGAGGGGCCCGCTAATCACAGCCATAAATACAGGTGGGGGGGCCACCCCAAGGGTCTTCCTTCCCTAGGTAAAGTGGGGAGGGTAGGAAAGAGAAATGCTGCCGTGATGAAACAGACCCTTGATGGGACTACAGAGACTGCAGCTCCCGTGTTCAGAATATCAAGAGGTCTGTTATTGAAATTCTTCTTATCCTATCTACTACTAGAGTGTGCATTGAAAGTTTTATTGCGGGGAGAGAAGACCAAAAGAATTTTTATGGGGCAAAACCAAAGAAGCTTGCAGGGAGGAGAGAGAGAACTCTCTGGAGGATAGAGAGAGCTACTGGGAGAAGAAAAAAAAGTATGTGGAGGAGAGAGGAAGAGAATGCAGGGGAAGAGAAAGATTTATTAAGTAAAGAAAAAGAATTAGTGAGGACAGAGAAAAAGTTAAGAATAAAGGAAGTGAAAAATGAGAAGTGTGAGTGAGAAAGAGATTTACTGGTGGTTTTAAAAAAGAGCAAGTAGGCATCGAGAACTGTTGTTACTAGTGGGGGAAATAAGAGAGTTGTTAGCAGAGGAATTAAAAATTATGAGCGGGCGAGAAAGAATGCGATTAGCGGGAGAGGAAGAGCATTATGAGCGGAAGAGAACAATAATGAAGAGGAGGAGATAAAGAGAAGTATTGCGCGGGGAGAAAAAACTATTAGCAGGAGAAGAGAAGAAATATTTGGCCCGAGACAGATTTATAAGCTGGAGAGAGAGAGATTAATTATGGGCAGATAAAGAGAATTATTAGGTGTCAAGACAAAGAGTTTAGTGGGAAGAAAAGAAAATGGTGGGGGACCAGAAAAATTATTAGCAAGAGAAAATTATGAGAAGATGAGAAAGAATTAAGAAGGGGTGAGCAGAAAAATCATTAGTGAAAGTGACAAAATCATTAGAGGAAGAATAAGACATTTCATAGCAAGATAAAGAAGTTTTTGGGGGAAGAGCAAGAGAATGATTAGTGCGAGAGAAAGATTTATTGTGGGGAGGGGAAGAGGGGCATTTTGGCAGGAGAGGAAGAGGTTTTTACAGCAAATAGAGAATTATTAGCGGGAGGGCGACACACGTTCACGAGAGAAATTTGAGTAAAATAAGGAATTATGAGCGTGAAAGGAAGAGAATTATTAGCTGAAGAGGAAATTATACGGGAATGGAAATATGAATAGCATGATGAGCAGGAATAAAGGGAATTATTAGGTGGAGCAGAATAATTAATAGGAGAAGAGAAAGAAATATATTAGGGGCCAAGAAAGGGAACTATTTGCAGGAGAGGAGGAGAATTTATCGGTGGAGAGCAGGAGAATTATTAGCGAGAGAGAAAAGAAATAGTAAACAGGAGAGGAAGATAACAAATAAGAACAGAGAGGGAAACACGATGATTGGCAGGAGATGAAAGGGAGTATTAGGGAAATAGGAAGAAAATTATTATTGGGGAGAGGGAGAAAATTATTAGGGAAATAGAAAGAAAATTCTTAATTGGGGAAGAAGATAATAGGAGCAGAAAAGAAGTATTGCAGAAGCGGAAGTGAACTAGTGAGAGAGGAAGGAATTTTTTTTCAGGGAATAGAAAAAGAATGTCTTTTGAGGGAATAGAAAATTTATTAGGGGAAAGAAATTTATTAGGGGCACAGAAGGAGAATTAGTAGGAGAGTAGGACTATTAGTGAGAGAGAAGGGAATTGTTAGCAGGATAGAAATCATATTTTTATGGGAAGAGTAGGAGAAGTATTAGCGGGATAGAAAGGTCATTATTAGTGGGAGAGGAGGAGAATTATTATTGGGAGCGAGAGAGAATTATTGCCGGGACAGGGAAATTTTTAGTGAAAAGACAGAAAGAGATGAGTGGGAGAGGAAGATAAGTAGCAGGAATAGGGAGAGGGAAATATTAGTATGGGAGAAAGGGAATTAATCGGAGCAGAGAAAGCAAGTAATTAGCATGAGAGAAAGGGCAATGTTACCGGGCAGGAAGATAATTATTAGGGAAACGGGAATAAAATTATTGGCTGGAGAGAAAGGGAGTTATTAGGGGAATGGGAAGAAAATACTTGGCGGGGGAAGAAGGGAATTCTTGGCGAGAAAGGACAGCGAAGAATTAGCGGGAGAGAACGGTGTTGAATTTCAGGGCGGCTTTAATGGAGAGGAAGATAATGACTAGGAGATGAAAAAGGGAAATATTGACGGGAGAGGAAGAGAATTATTATTGGGACAGGAGAAGATATATTAGCGGGGGGACAACAGTATATGGGAATAAAGTATTATTAGCAGGAGGGATGGAAAAGCATTACCAGAAGGGAAAAAAATTCCTAATGGAATAGGAAAGAAATTATTAGTGTGAGAGAATGAATAATTTGTGGATGAGAAAGCGAATAATTAATGGGAGAGAAAGGGAAAGATCTGCGGGAGAGAAACAGAATTAATATGAGCAGAGAAAGTGAAATTTTAGGGGGTGTGAAAGATTTATTAGCCGCTTAAGAAGTTAATGAGCGGCAGGAGAGGGAAAGAATTATTATTGGGAGAGAAAGAAAATTATTAGCTAAATAGGAATAGAATTACGCATACAAGAGGAACAAAATTATTAAGGGAATAGGAATGTAATTCTGAGGGGGAGAGGAAGAGAGAAAGATATTTTGGAGGAATAAAAAGAGAATTGTTAGTGAGAAAGAAAATTAGTAGCAAATAGGAAGACATTTATTAGTGCAATAGGAAGAGAATTATTTGTGCAAGGGGAAGGGAATTGTTAGGAAGAGAAAAAGAATTATTAGGAGAATGGAAATGGAATTATTAGTGGGAGAGAAAGGGATTTATTAGCTGTAGAGAAGATAGTTAATGGAAACACAGAAAAAGAAATAACGGGGCAAGAAAGGGAATAACTGGCGGAGAGCGAGGGAATTATTGGCTGGAGAGAAAGAGCATTAATAGCTATAGATTAGGAGAGTAGGAGTAGAAGTATTACGGGCGTAGGAAGAGAATTATTAGCAGGAGAAAGGTATGAGCCGAAAAGAATTTTTCGGGAAATAGAAAGGGAATTATTAGCGAGAGACGACGTGAATGATTAGTATGAGATAAGGCCGAGTATTAGGGGAAT
The DNA here is from genome assembly GCF_059628265.1 of Tinamus guttatus. Classification (NCBI taxonomy): domain Eukaryota; kingdom Metazoa; phylum Chordata; class Aves; order Tinamiformes; family Tinamidae; genus Tinamus; species Tinamus guttatus. The sequence goes on along the minus strand of NW_028289685.1, from coordinate 48,090 downwards.
AGGAGAAGAAATGTCAGAGAGGGAAAGGGAACTTAGCGAGAGAGGAAGAGAAATACTAGTGTTAGAGGAAGACTAATTTTAGGGGAATAGATAGAGAGTTATTAACATGAGGGAAAGAAAGGTATTGGGGGAGAGAAAAATAGTTATTCACAGGAGGGAAACAGAATTATTAGGGGAATAGGAATGAAATTATTATCAGAGAGAAAGACAATAAGGAGCAGGAGAGGAAAAGAATTTTTAGGGGAATAGGAATAAAAGTACTAGTTGTAGAGAAAGAGAAGGACAAGGGGAACAGAATTAATTGCTTGAGAGAAAGAATTATTAGGGGAATGGGAAGAAAATTAGCAGCAGAGACAGAAGCACTAAGAAATAGGAAGGGAATTCTTAGCGGAAATTTCTGTTCTTAGGAATAGAAATTTTTATCGGTAGAGAAAGATGTTTTAGCGGGAGAAATAGATTATTATTATTATTTTTTTTAGGGCTATCAAAAAAGAATTATTACCTGAAGAGAAAGAAAATAGAGAATAAGCCTAAAATTATTAGGGGAAGGGGAAAAAAGTATTGGGGGAGAGGAAGAGAATTCTTGAAGAGAAAGATAGGGGGAAAGGTAGAGAAGTACTGGGGGAGAAGGAGAGAAGGATTAGTGGGGAAATAAGAGAAGTATTAGAAGTAGAAAAAGAGAAGAATTAGCCAGAGAGGAATGGAATTATTAGGCGATCAATAAGAATAATTAACTGGAGTAAATTATAGTTATTGGGAAATTAGAAGAAAATTATTAGTTGGAGAGGAAGAGATTTATTAGCAGGAGAGGAAAAAAAAGTATTAGGGGAGGGGTAATAAAATTATTAGAGGAACAGGAAAAGAATATTTGGAGGAATAGAAAGGGAGTTTAGCAGTAGAGAAAGAAATCTTTTAGGGCTACAAAAAGAGAAGTATTAGCTCAAGACAAGTGAAATTATGAGAAAAATAAAATTATTAGCAGGAGGGAAAGAGAAGTGGTAGTGGGAGAAGAAGATAATTCTGAACAGGAGAGGAAGAGAATTGTTGTGGGAAACAGATTTATTAGCAGGAGAAGTTTTGCTGGGCAAAGAGGAGAAGATGTAGCCAGAGAGGAAGAGAAGTATTAGGGGGAATAAAAAGAGATTTTTTTCAACTGGAGTAAAATCTTAGTAGTGGGAGAATAGGAATAAAATTATTAGCGGGAGAGAAAGATTTATTAGAGGGAGAGGAAGACAGGTATTAGGGAAATGGTAATAATATTTGGAGCGGGAGAGGAAAAGACGCAGGGGAATAGAAAGGGAGTTTTTAGCGAGAAAGAACTTCGGGGGCTATAGAAACAATTATGAGCTCAAGAGAAGGAAAATGGTGTCTATAAGGATAAAATTATTAGCGGGAGGGAAACAAATATTAACGGGAGAGGAAGAGCACGCTTAAGGGAAGAGGAGGAGAATTATTGTGGGTGAGGTAGAGAATTGTTAGTGTGAGAGGAAGCCAATGTTCAGGGCGATAGGAAGAGAATTAATAGAGGAATAGTATATAGTCAGGGGAGTAGTCAGAGTATTTTTGGTGGGAGAGGAAGAGAATTGTTAAGGGAATAGAAAGGGAAATTTGAGAGGGATACAGACAGAATTTCTAGGGGAGTAGGAAAAAATCATCAGAGTAGGAAGACGAGCGTTAGCGGGAGCGGAAAAGAATTCCGAGAAGATGAGCGAGAGAATGATAATAGGAAAAGGAGAGAACTATTAGCTGGAATGGAAGTATTAGTGGGAGATGAGAAGAATTAACCAGAGAGGAGGAGAATCATCAGGGGAATAAAAAGAGAATTTTTAACAGAAGTATAATGTAAATATTGGGAGAATTGGGGGAATAGAATTATTAGCAGGAGAGAAGGATTTATTAGGGGCGTGGTAGTAGAAACAGAAGCATCAAAAGTTCCAGAAACTTAAGGAAAAATTCCTCAGTGGCGAGGGTGACGGAGCGCCGGAACGGGCCGCCCGGAGAGGTTGCGGAGTCTCCTTCTCCGGACATCTTCCAAACCCGCGTGGATGCGGTACTGTGCCGCGTGCTCTAGGTGACCCTGCGTGTGCAGGGGGTTGGACTAGATGACCTCTAGAGGTCCCTTCCAACCTTAAGCATTCTATGATTCTAGGGTAGTGAAATTCTTAGCGGGAGGGGAAAAGAATTTTTAGGGAAATAGAGGGAGTTTTTAGGGGCAGAGAAAGAAGTTTTAGGGCTATGAAGAGAATTATTACCTCAAGAGAAACAAAAAGAGGAGGAGAATAAGAATAAAATTGTTACCGGAAGGAAAGAACAGTATTAGCGAGAAAAGAGAATTCTTAACAGAAGAGGAAGAGAATGATAGTGGGTAGGGTAGAAAATTACTATCTGGAGAGAAAGAGGAGTATCAAAGGAATAGGAGGGGAATCCTTAGGGGAACAGGAAGCAAATCATCAGGGGAATATGAAGAGACTTATTAGGAGAATAGCAAGACAATTATAAGGGGGAATAGGAAGAGATTTATTAGCGAGAGAGGAGGAGAACCATTAGGAAGATTAGAAGGGAATCATTAGGGGAATAGGAAGAGAATCGCTATCGGAAAAGAAAGAAAATGATTAGTGGGAGATTGAGAGGGTTCTTAACAAGTGGAAGATAATTATAGTGTGAAAAGTACAGAATTATTAGCGGGAGAAAGAAGTATCAGCTGTAGAGGAAGGGAATTAGTAGCAGAATAGGAAGAGAACTTTTAGAGGAATAGGAAGAGAATTATCTGTGGAATAGGAAGAAAATTATTAGCGGAGGAGAAAGAGAATTATCAGGAAAATAGAGAATAATTAGTGTAATAGTAGGAGTATTAATAGGGAAGAGGAAGAGAATCGTGAGGGGAACAAGAGGAGAATTATTAGCGGGAGAATAGGAAAAGTATTTGGTGGGAGAAGAGGACAAGAATTAGCCAGAAAGGAAGGAAAGCACTAGGGGAATAAAAAGAATTTTAATGGGACTAAATGATAAGTACTGGGAGATGAGGAATAAAATTATTAGTGGCGGAGGAAGAGAATTATTAGGAGAATAGGAAGACAATTCTTAGCAGAATAGGAACAAAATGATCAGGGGATTAGGAGAATTTTCCTCATGGAAATAGAAGAGATGTATTAGCGGAAAAATAAGAGAATTATTAGGGGAAGAGGAAGGGTATAATTAGCGGAATACAAAGAATTATTAGCGGGAGTGCAAGAAAATTATTAGAGGAATATAAAAGGGAATTGTTAGGGGAACGGGAAGAGAAGTATTAGCGTGACTAGGAGAATTATTAGAGGATTAGAAAGGGAATTCTTAGAGGAATAGGCAGATTATTGGAATAGTAAGAAATTGGTTATCAAAATAGGAAGAAAAGCATGAGCGGGAGAGAAGGATAATCCTTAACAAAAGGAAGAGAACTACAGTGGGCAAAGAAGAGAAGCATTAGCTGGAGAAGAGGAGAATTAATAGCGGAATAAAAAGAATCATTAGAGGATTAAGTTGAAAATTATCATAGTAATTGGAGTAGAATTAGTAATGGAATAGGAAGAGAATTAACAGGAAAACGGGAAGAGAATAATGAGTATAATAGGAGGAGCATTATTAGCAGGAGAGGAAGAGAAGTATTAGGGAACAGGAAGAATATTATTGGGGAATAGGCAGATAATTATTATCAGAATATTAAAAAAAAATCCTATAGAAATAGGAAGAAAAGTATTACCAGGAGAGGAACATAATTCCTAACAAGAGAGGAAAACAAATACAGTGGAAAAAGAGGAGCAGTATTAGCCAGAGAGCAAGAGAATTAATAGTAGAATAGGAAGAGAATTATTGGAGGAACAGGAATAAAAATATCACAGGAATAGGAAAAAAAAAAATTTAATGGAATAGGAAGAGAATTAAGTGGAGAAAAAGAGGGAGAGTAGGAATAAAAATATTAGCTGGAGAGGAAGAGATTTATTTGTGGGGAATTTGGGGAATGCGGTATTAGGAGCACGATGATAAAAATATTTGGCATGTGTAGAAGAACTGTTTGAAAGCGGGAACTGAGAGAAACTAGGGCCTAACAGAAGTTTTGGCGTTACAAAAACTTGCTTGGGGGTGATACGTAGCTGCCGCTTCCGGAACGGTTGGTACGCGGGGAACTCTGCTTCTCCACGGTTCCCTGGGCGACACAATCTGCCCTCCTCGCGGCGGCAAAGGGGAGTAACAGAGGCTGGAGCGGAGCCAAGATACCGCGGCCAAACTCTGTGGCGCTCCCTGTGCTGGGCCGCTGATGAGCTGCACGGTAGCTGTCCGATGGGAGATACACGATAACATCGGGTGCTGAGCCAGCAAAGGTGGGAAATCGCTCCATTCGGATGAACTTTGCTTGAACTTTGCTTATTAAAATGTCCAAATGCACCTCCATCCCAAAAGTTACCCACCTCCAGGATAAGACTGCTCCTCACTGAGCACACGCTATAGATTGTCAATTGAAGGTGTTTAAATGAAGGCGAGAAACTTTTTTTTTTTTAACCAATCAATAACAATATTAAGTATGACTCTAGTCACTCAAGCTCCACCTGAATATAAAGAAAAGTATAAAAGGTGAACTCAGGAGGAAAAAGCAGCGGGGAGGAAATCATCGTAACTCCTGGGTCAGTCGATGGGCTGACCCCCTTTCTTCCCCTGGGGTCGGGATGCCGCCTGAGGAGACTCAAGACTGACGGCCCTCTCCCATCTTCTGGGGTGAGCGATGACTGCACGTTTGTATGGAGCGTGTTCAGAGCTAGCTAAAAACCCCACGCTGTAGTACAGAATTTCCTGTACTGACACCTGAAACCTGCTTTGAAAATGTTGCATTTGAATAAATCGTGCTGTTTGTGAACTCTGCTTGTTTGGGGGGCGCGATCGGACCTACCGTTGACAGACCGTTCGTGAATCTGATACTGCCGGATATGAGCTTAGAGCCGATCGTGCTATTTGGGAACTCGATTCGCGCCTAGGAAGGCGATCGGGCCTACGGTCCGCCGACCGTCTGTGAATCGGATACCGCCGGAGTCGGGCGTATAGCTAAAACGGTATTTGATATCTCCTTCCCTCGCTGCCGCTATGGCTTTTCGAGTGCACCATTTTACAGTGTGATAGTAAAAGACTATTTTGGGGGATAGAAAGGGAGTTTTTAGTGTTTATGAAAAATTTTAGGGCTATAAGAAGAGAGTTTGTAGCTCGAGAGAAAGAAAATGATAAGGAGAAGAAGAATGAAATTATTAGTGGGAGGGGAAGAGAACTATTAGTAGCAGAGAGAATTCTTAACAGAAGAGGAAGAGAATGATACTGGGAAAAGTAGAAAATTATTAGTGAGAGAAGAGGAGAAGCATTAGCCAGCGAGGAAGAAAATTATTAGCAGAATAGGAAGACAGTGATCAGGAGAAAAGGAGATTAGTGGGAAGAGAAAGAGAATATTAGCAGAATGTGAGGAAAGCGATCAGAGAAATAGAAAAGAATTCTTAGGCAAAGAGGAAGATAATGATGAGCAGGAGAGGAAGAGAATTCTTAAAAGAGGAGGAAGAGAATTAAAGTGGGAAAAGTAGAGACTTTTATTAGGACAATAGGAAGAAAATGATTAGCAAAATAGTAAGAAAATGACTATCAGAGTAGGAATAAATGTATTAGCGGGAGAGCAACAGACTTTACAGCAGAGCGAGACAATGACGGGGGGAAATGCAGAGAATTATTAACTAGAATAGAAGAGAGACATTAGTGGGAGAAGAGGAGAAAAATTAGACAAAACTGAAGAGAATTATTAGGGGAAGAAAAAGAGAATATTTAACTGGAGTAAAAGGTATGTATTAGAGGAGTAGGAAAAACATTATTAGCGGGAGAGGAAAAAATTTATGAGCTGGGAGCCAAAGGGAATGACTAGGGAAATAAATAGAAAATTATTACCTGGCGTGAAAGTGAGTTATTGGGATATAATTATTAGAGCGAGCAGAAGGAAATAATTAGGGGGATAAAAAGGGAGAATTCCTACCTGCAGTGGAAGAGAATTGTTGGGAGAATAAGAATAAAATAATTAGAGAGAGAAAATGAGATGTATTAGCAGGAGACCAAGAGAATTACGAGGGAGATGGGAAGATAATTATTACCAGGAGAAGAGGGGAAATATTACCTGGAGAGGACAAGCGTTATTAGGGGAATAAAGAGATAATTATTATCTGGCATGGAAAAGAGTTATTGAGCAAAGAGGAGTGAAATTATTAGTGGGAGAGGAAGAGAATTATGGGCAGGTGAGGAAGAGAATGATTAGGGGAATAAAAAGAATTATTACCTGCAGTCAAAGAGAATTATTGAGAGAATAGGAATAACATTAATAGCAGGAGAGGACAAGATTTATGAGCAGCACAGGAAGAGATTTATTAGGGGAATAAAAAGAGTTTTATTACCTGCAGCGGAAGAGAATTCTAGGGAGATTAGGAATAAAAATATTAATGGGAGAGGAAGAGAATGGTGAACAGAAGAAGAGGAGAGTTATAGTGGGAGAGGTAGAGAAGCATTATCAGGAGAAGAGGAGAATTATTAGGGGTATGAAAACACAGTTATTACCTGGAGTGAAAGAGAAATATTGTGAAAATAAGAATAAAATAATTAGTGGGAGAGGAAGAGATTTGAGTGGGAGTGGAAGGGAATGATTAGGGGAGGCAAAAGAAAATTATTACATGGAATTAAAGTGAGTTATAGGGATAATAGAAATATAATGTATTAGTGGGAGAGGATTAATATTATTAGGAGAGGACAGGCATTATAAGCATGAAAGGAAGAGAATTTATAAGGGAGGGTAGGAAGAGAATTATTATTGGTCGTGTAAGTGATTTATTGATAGAATAGGAATAAATTAATTAGCGGGAGAGGAATAGATTTATTAGCGTGGGAAGACCACAATTATTAGTAGAAGAAAAAGAGAATTATTGCCTGGATTGGGAGAAAATTACTGGGAGAATAGAAATAAAATTATTAACGGGAGAGGATGAGAATTCATGATTAGGAGAGAATAACAAGCATTAGGGGGATAAAAAGAGAATTATTGCCTGCAGTCAAGGAGATTTACTGGGAGAATGAGAAAAAATATATCAGAGTGGGGGCAAGAGAACTATAGGGGGAAGAAAAAGAGAATTACTGAGAGAATGCAAATAAAAATACTAGCGGGAGGGGAGGAGATTTATTAGTGGGAAACCAAGAGAATTATGAGGGAAATGAGATAATTATTACCAGGAGAAGAGGAGAAATATTAGCTGGAAAGGAAGAGTGCTATTAGGGGAATAAAAAGAAATTGATCACTTGCACTGGAAAAGAATTATTGGGAGAATAGGAATAAAATTATTAGGGGGAGAGGAAGAGATTTATTAGTGTGAAAAGAATAAATTATTAGCAGAATAAAAAAGATTTATTACTTGCATTGAAAGAGAATTATTGGGAGAATAGGAATAAAATTATAAGCAGAAGAGTTTAAAAAAAATATGAGCAGGAGAAGAAGAGATTTATTATGGGAATCCAAAGAGAATTATTACCTGGAGTGGGAGGGAATTATCAGGAGAATAGGAATAAAATTATTAGCAGGAGACAAAGATATTTATTAGCGGGGGATTGAGAGAAGTATGAGGGAAATAGGAAGATAATTATTACCAAGAGAGGAATAAAAGTATTAGCTGGAGAAGAAGAGTTTTCTTACAGGAATAAGAGGAGACTTCTAACTCAGCGTGCAAGAGAATTACTGGGTAAGCAGGAATAATATAATAAGTGGGAGACACAGAGAATTATGAGTAGGAGGAGATTTATTAGGAGAATAAGAGGAGAAATATTACTTGGAGTGAAAGAGAATTTTGGAGAGATTACCAATAACAGTATTAGCTGGATAGGATGAGAATTATTTGCAGGAGACCAGGAGAATTATGATGGAAATTGAAAGAAAATTATTGCCAGCAGAAGAAGAGAAGTATAAGCCAGAGAGAAAGAGCATTATTAGGTGAACAAAAAGAGAATTATTACCTGGAGTGAAAGAGAATTATTGAAAGAATAGGAATAAAATTACTAGGGGAAGAGGTAACATTTACTAGCAGGTAACCAAGAAGACAAAGAGGGAAGGAGGAGCAGGGAGCTCCAATTACTCCAATTACTGGGGGAGTGTAGCTCCCCCAAGCAGCCCTGCTTGGAAAAACCCAGCCCCTGGACCAAACTCTGTGCAGACAGACATGGACATACATGGAGAGACGCAGAATATGACAGACACACACAGACACAAAGACATGCACACAGGCACACGGACAACCCACAGACAGAGAAACCCACTGACACCCACAGAGGGACAGACACGGGCACACACTGATAAACACACAGATGCACGCTTGCGCGCACGCACACACTCACAGACCCACATCCACCCCCAACCACACAGACTGACATGGCTACCCACAGACACAAGCAGAAACCCACACAGACATGCATGTGGATAGACACACACCCCCTTAGACAAACATGGACAGACACAAACACACATAGAAACACATGGACGCACATGCATGCCCGCACACACACGTGGACACAAAGAGCCACACACACAAGTACAGACACACAAACGCAGATCAACTCACACACATGGACACAGATGAACACCCACCCATGCACAGACACACCCACACACTGACACCCACCGCAGACAGACAAGTGCACACACACACACACACACACAAATGCAGACACACAGATAAACCCACACTGACACCCCCCACACTGACACCCCCACCCAGAGACCGACAGACACAGACCCCCCCGCGCAGACACCCTCAGACAGACACCCATGCACACACACACACACACACCCACAGACACCCACACACACAGACGTGCACACACGGACACAAACACCCAGACACAGCCACTCACGCGCACACAGATGCACGCGCACAGACATGCAGACGCACACAAAGACACGCGCAGAGACACACACACACACATGCATACAGACAACACACCCACCCCGACACACCCCCATGCCCACACATGGACACCCACCCACACACAAACATGCACACAGACACCCGCCCCACAGACAGACACCCTCACACGCACACAGATGCATGGACACACACCCACAAACGCACACCCGGACACCCACACGTGCACCCATAGACACCCACCCCCCTGACACAGACACACCCACCCACCTGGACAGACACCCGCACACCCCCCCACACAGACACCCCCCAGCCACACCCGCACAGCCACACACACACCCACCCACAGACACCCTCCAGCCACACCCACACACGCACAGACACACACCCATAGACACACCCCCGCACCCACAGACACCCCCGCACCCACAGACACCCCCCACAGACAGACACACACAGCCACGCACACACACAGACACCGCTGCACGCGCACACACACGCAGATGCGCACATGCAGACGCACACACAGACACACACGGACAGACACACCCACAGGCAGGCACACCCCCACAGACGCACACCCATGCCCACCCACGCACACACAGACACCCACACCGACACTCACAGACACGCACGCACACACGCGCAGATGCACGCACACCCCCACAGACACACACACACTCCCACAGACACACAGACACAGACACCCCCCACACAGACACCCCCAGACACACATGCACGCGCAGACACACACCCAGACCCCCACACAAAGACAGGCGCACACACACAGACGCACACACAGATACAGAGACAGACACAGACACGCACACAGGTGCACAGACACACACGCACACAGACACACCCGCACAGAGACAGACATACAGAGACACACAGATACACAGACACCGACACCCCCACACACTCACAGACACACTCACAGACACCCGCAGACGCAGACACACAGACGCGCGCAGACGTGCGCACAGACAGACCCGCACAGACACACACAGACACAGACACCCCCACACACACCGACACCCATAGACACTCAGACGCACACGCGCAGACACACACACACACGTGCAGATGCAGACGCACACCCGCAGACACCCACACCCACAGACACCCAGACGCACACACCCACAGACGCACACACCCACACCCACAGACACACAGCCAGACCCGCACAGACAGACACACAGACACCCCCATTCACAGACACCCCCAAAGACACACACACACGCACAGACACACCCCCACACAGACAGACCCACAGACCCACACAGACAGGCGCACACACCGACAGACACGGACAGACACACACAGACACCCACACCGACAGACACAGACACACACACAGACAGAGACAGACGCACACAGACACACTCAGACACACGCGCAGACACACACGCACGCGCAGACGCACACACAGACACACACACACACGCAGACACCCACACCCCCGCAGACACACCCCCACACACAGACAGACCCACAGGCGCACACACACAGACACGCCCACACACAGACACAGACACCCCCCACAGACAAACAGACACACACAGGCACGCACAGGCACAGACACACGCGCACAGCCGCACGCACACAGCCACAGCTGCACCCGCACAGACAGACACCCCCAGACAGGCGCACCCACACACACAGGCACGCACACGCACACACAGACACAACCACAGACACGCCCACAGGCAGGCACCCCCCACGCTCCCACAGACGCACGCTCCCACAGACGCACACCCCCACAGACGCACACAGTCGCACACAGACAAACACGCACAGGCACAGACATCCCCACAGACACCGAGACACTCAGAGACACCGACACCCCCACAGACACACACACCCCCACACACCCCCACAGACAGACAGGCGCACAGACCCACAGACACACACAGAGACACGCGCACAGACGCGCACACGCACCCGCACAGACACACATAGAGACACACAGACATCGACACACACCGACACCCCCGCACACACCAACACCCCCACACACTCAAACACACACACGCAGACGCATGCGCAAACGCAGACACACACGCACAGACATAGACACACACACAGACACACACACAGAGACACACACAGATGCGCGCACAGACACACAGAGACACAGGGACAGACACCCCCACATACACAGACACCGACGCACACACCGACGCACACAGACACCCCCCCACAGACACCCCCCACACCCACACAGACACACGCACAGACACACACACCGACAGACAGACACCGACAGACAGACACCGACAGACGCACCCACACCCACAGACACACAGACGCGCACAGACAGACCCGCACAGAGACAGACACACAGACACACACACACAGACACCCCCACATGCACTGACACCGATGCACACACCGACACACACAGACACACACGTGCAGACACACACGCACAGACAGACACAGAGAGACACACAGACACCGACACCCCACAGACACCCATGGAGAGTCACACACCCTTGCAGACACACCCCCCACACACACCCACACCCCCACACACAGACAGATGGACCCATAGACGCACACACCCGCAGATGCAGACAAATAGACACACACAGACACACAGATGCGTGCAGACATGCGCACAGACCCACACAGACACACACACAGACGCAGACACGCACACAGAGACAGACAGAGATAGACACACACAGACACACACGCGCAGACGCACACACAGACACAGACACCCCCACAGACACACCCCCACACACAGACAGACTCACAGGCACACACACAGACACCCCCACAGACAGACACACACAGCCACAGACAGGCGCACAGACACACGCGCACAGCCGCACGCACACACAGACACCCCCAGACAGGCACACCCCCCCCACACACAGGCACACCCACAGGCAGGAACCCCCCCCACTCCCACAGATGCACACCCCCACAGACGCACACAGTCGCACCCAAACACACACACAGACAGACACACACAGGCACAGACATCCCCACAGACACCGACACCCCCACAGACACACACAGACACACACCCCCCCACACAGACACACACAGACACCGACACCCACAGACACACACAGACCCACAGACAGGCGCACAGCCACACCCGCACAGACACACACAGAGACACACCAACACCCCCCCACACACTGACACCCCCACACATTCACACACTCAGACACACACATGCAGACGCACGCGCAAACGCAGACACACACGCACAGACACACACAGAGACACGCACAGACACGCAGACACACACAGAGACAGAGAGACAGACACCCCCGCACACACAGACACCCCCCCACACAGACACCCACCCACCCACACAAAAACACGCACACACACAGACACACCCCCAGACACACACGCGCAGACGCCCACACGGACAGACGCAGACACACACACACAAACACGCACAGAAACATGCACAGACACACGCACCGACGCACCCACACCCACAGACACACACACACAGACGCGCGCAGACAGACCCGCACAGAGACAGACACACAGACACCCCCACACGCACTGACACCGACGCACACACCGACACACACAGACACACTCAGACACACACGCAGACGCAGACAGAGAGACACAGAGACACCCACAGACACCAACACCCCCACAGACACCCACAGACACACACCTGCGCAGACTCACACACCCCCCCACACACGGACAGACGGACCCAAAGGGGCACAAACAGAGACACCCACAGACGGACAGACACCCGCACACGCAGACACCCGCACAGACGTGCGCACAGGCAGACCCGCACAGACACACACAGACACACAGACACCCCCACACACACCGACACACATAGACATACTCAGACACACCCCCACACAGACACCCACACACACATACCCACACCCGCAGACACACACACCCACACAGCCAGACGCGCACAGCCAGACGTGTGCACAGACGCGCGCACAGACACAGACAGACACACAGACAGACAGACACACAGACACAGACACCCCCACAGACACACACACACGCACAGACACACCCCCACCCCCACACAGACACACACACACAGACACAGACAGACACCCACACCGACAGACACACACACAGACAAAGACAGACAGAGACAGACACACACAGACACCGACACCCCCCCACACACCGACGCACACACCAACACACACAGACACACTCAGACACACAGGCGCAGACGCACACACACACACCCACAGACACCCCCACACACACGCCAGACACCCCCACACACACGCAGACACCCACACCTCCGCAGACACACCCCCACACACAGACAGACCCACAGACATACAGGCGCACACACACAGACACGCCCACACACAGACACAGACACCCCCCACAGACAAACAGACACACACAGGCATGCACACACACAGCCACAGACAGGCGCACAGACACACACGCACAGCCGCACGCACACAGACACAGCCGCACCCGCACAGACAGACACCTCCCGACAGGCACGCACCCACACACACAGACACACCGACAGACACAACCACAGACACGCCCACAGGTAGGCACCCCCCACACTCCCACAGACGCACCCAAGTTGCACACAGACAGACACACACACAGACAGACAAATACACAGACACACCCCCAGAGACACACAGACACCCCCACAGACACACACGCGCAGACGCCCACACGGACAGACGCACACACACACAGACACACACACAGAAACACGCACAGACGCACGTACAGACAGACCCGCACAGATAGACACACAGACACACACACACACACAGACACCCCCACATGCACTGACACCGACACACACACCGACACACACAGACACACTCAGACACACACGTGCAGACACACGCGCAGACACACACACCCCCGCAGACACACCCCCCACACACACTCCCACACACAGACAGACGGACCCACAGGGGCACACACAGACACACACACAGAAAGACAGACACCCACAGACGCACACACCCGCACACACCTGCAGACACCCGCAGACGCAGACACACAGACGCGCGCACAGACCTGCACAGACACACACACAGACACAGACTCTCCCACCCACACTGACACACATAGACATACTCAGACACACACCCGCAGACACACACGCACACAGACACCCCCACACAGACACAGACAGACACCGACACACACCGACACCCAGACACGCTCACACATGCGCAGACGCGCACACAGACGCACGCGCACAGACACACCCACACAGACACACCCACACAGACACACACCCACACTCACACACCCACACTCACACACCCACACTCACACACCCACACACCCACACACCCACACCCACACTCACACACAGACACCCATACCCACAGACGCACACACCCACACAGCCAGACGCGCGCACAGACACGTGCACAGACACACAGACACAGACAGACACCGACACCGACGCACACACCGACACCCACAGACACGCTCACACACGCGCAGACACAGACACACACAGACACCGACAGCCCCACAGACACCCACAGACACACGCACACCCACACCCGCAGACACACACACGTGCGCGCAGACACACACCCACATCCCCACGCACAGACCCACACACAGACAGGTGCACACACACAGACACATACAGAAAGACAGACACCCACAGACGCATACACCCACAGACACACAGACGTGCATAGACACAGACGTGCAGAGACAGAGACACACACAGACATCCCGACACTCCCACACACCCCGACACGCACGTGCAGACGCACACGCAGACACAGACACACACACACACGCACAGACACCCCCACAGACACAGACACCCACACCCCCGCAGACACCCACAAACGCGCAGGCACCCCCACAGACGCACACACCGCCACAGACAGACCCACACACTCCCACACAGACCGGCGCATGCACACACTCAGACACACAGGCACAGACACACCCACACACAGACACACCCACACACAGACACCGACAACCCCCACAGACAGACACACACAGGCACACACACAGCCACAGACAGGCGCACAGACACACGCGCACAGCCGCACGCGCAGAGACACAGCTGCACACGCACAGACAGACCCCCCCCCAGACAAGCACACCCACACACACAGGCACACACACGGAGATGCGCACATGCAGACACACCCACAGACACGCCCACAGGCACATATGCACATCCCCACAGACGCGCACACAGACACACAGGCACAGACACCCCCACAGACACCCACACCGATACACACAGACACATGCACAGGCACATGCGCAGACGCGCGCAGACACACACACACCCCCACAGACACACACAGACACCCCCCCCCACAGACACTGAAACCCCCCACAGACACCCGCAGACAGACACCCACCCACACAGACACACACACAGGCACACCCCCACACACACCCACACCCCCACGCACAGACACCCCCACACACAGACACACGCACACAGACACCGAAACCCCCACAGACACCCGCAGACAGACACACACACATGCGTAGACACACAGGCACACCCCCAGACAGGCGCACAGACACACACACGCAGACACATAGACAGACCCACCCACACAGGCGCGCGCACACACACAGACGCGCACGCACAGACCCCCGCATGCAGACACACAGACACACACGCACAGACACACGCGCGCAGACAGACGCACCCCCACACAGACGCACCGACACCCCCACCCACAGACACCCCGATCCCCACATCCCCACACACAGACATCCCCACCCAGATGCACACCGACAAACACACGTAGACACCCACACACAGACACACCAGCACACTGATATACCACACATATACGCACAGCCACGCACACACCCCCTCAGACACTCATACACACAAGCACTGATGCTCACGCCGACCCCCCCACGCCCCTACACACACACCCCGACACCCACACGCACACTGACAGACACCCACACATGCACAGACACCGAGACACACACCCACCCCAACAGCCACCCATCCTGATACCCACACCCAAACACCCACACATGCACACACACACATCCAGACACCCACAGACAAAACCCACCAAGAGCCACCCCCAGACACATGCACACAGCCTCTCCCAGACACCCACACACCCAGACACACCCCTACCCAGAGACACACCCACATATGCACATACATGTAGACACCTACACCCATCCCAACACACACACCCCAGACACACTGCCAGATACGCAGCTGTCCTAACAGACACCCACCCAGAGATACCCACACATACACCCCCACAGCCCCACCCAAATACACACCCACCCACAGACGTACACGCACATTGACACCCATACCAACACCCCCCACACAGACACTCAGTCATCCACACACACCCACAGACACTCAGACAGCCACAAGCAGACACACACACCTTGACACACATGAACACACCCACCCACCCGCACACACCAATGCAGAGACACCCACACCCAAAGACACTCTGATAGACACCCGATCCCTCCCACAGGCACACAGTGATGCACACACACACGCACAGACACAAAGACACTGAGACACACCCACACAGACACACACTGACCCACAGACAGACATGGATGCACACCCAGCCCCCAGACACCTCCAGACACATACAGCCACACACAGCCATGCACAGTCACAGACATGCAGCCCAGCAAAGAAACACATACACAGACCCAGCCTCACACCCCGACCCAGCTACACACACACACAGGAACACAGACACCCCGACCCGCACACTGAGACACAGAAACCCCCCTAAGACACACACACACTCATGCAGAAAGCTGTAATCTACCACAACACAGGCGCACAGATGCTGTAGGAAACCCTTAAGACATTCAAATACGAGAGCAAAAAGAGGCCAGTGAAGGACAAAAGACCGAGCCCAAAGATGCAAGCAATAAGGAGCTGGGGCTTTGACCCAAAGCCAGTAAAGGAGGATGTCAAAAAAACCAAACCACCAAAAAAAGCGCAAGGCGGCAGAGGGGGCGGCGCAAGGCGGCAGAGGGGGCGGCGCAAGGCGGCAGAGGGGGCGGCGCAAGGCGGCAGAGGGGGCGGCGCAAGGCGGCAGAGGGGGCGGCGCAAGGCGGCAGAGGGGGCGGCGCAAGGCGGCAGAGGGGGCGGCGCAAGGCGGCAGAGGGGGCGGCGCAAGGCGGCAGAGGGGGCGGCGCAAGGCGGCAGAGGGGGCGGCGCAAGGCGGCAGAGGGGGCGGCGCAAGGCGGCAGAGGGGGCGGCGCAAGGCGGCAGAGGGGGCGGCGCAAGGCGGCAGAGGGGGCGGCGCAAGGCGGCAGAGGGGGCGGCGCAAGGCGGCAGAGGGGGCGGCGCAAGGCGGCAGAGGGGGCGGCGCAAGGCGGCAGAGGGGGCGGCGCAAGGCGGCAGAGGGGGCGGCGCAAGGCGGCAGAGGGGGCGGCGCAAGGCGGCAGAGGGGGCGGCGCAAGGCGGCAGAGGGGGCGGCGCAAGGCGGCAGAGGGGGCGGCGCAAGGCGGCAGAGGGGGCGGCGCAAGGCGGCAGAGGGGGCGGCGCAAGGCGGCAGAGGGGGCGGCGCAAGGCGGCAGAGGGGGCGGCGCAAGGCGGCAGAGGGGGCGGCGCAAGGCGGCAGAGGGGGCGGCGCAAGGCGGCAGAGGGGGCGGCGCAAGGCGGCAGAGGGGGCGGCGCAAGGCGGCAGAGGGGGCGGCGCAAGGCGGCAGAGGGGGCGGCGCAAGGCGGCAGAGGGGGCGGCGCAAGGCGGCAGAGGGGGCGGCGCAAGGCGGCAGAGGGGGCGGCGCAAGGCGGCAGAGGGGGCGGCGCAAGGCAGGAAGGCACCAAGAAAGCCCTGAGATAGCAACGTTCTCTTTCCAACCACTCTTCCTCTTTGCCTTAGTGCTAGAAGCATGCCAAAACCCAAAGAACAAGAGCAACCTCAAGACCTGAGCAAAACAGCACAGAGCTGCAACACCCACCACAGAGAAAAACACTGGAAATGCCTGTCCCAGCAAACCCACACTCTTCTGTGCAACACCCAAAGCATCACACCTTCGCTGACCAGTCATCCAAAAGAGCAGACCATCAACCATACTAGATAGCCTGACAGCACACACTCCAGGCACACACTCCAGATAAGCCAACACCTTCTAACCCTTCACTTACCTTTTCCAAGTTTCTGGGAAAATGCAGGACTTGACAAGGGATCCTCAGATGGCAGATGCATCCCCTTCGATCTTACTTCAGGTGCCCATTTCATCTTCGCAATCTGTCAAAACAGAGTACAAGCGGTCACCCCCGTGACAATCACCTCCGGTATCAGCTACAAACACACCCTCCTCCAAAGCATCACTGTACGCACCTGCGTCGTGCTGGATCCTCCCTCTGGTGCTGGAGATGCCATGGCACCTGTAACAGCTAGGAAAAACAACATTACCAAATGACTATTGTGCTACACAGGGATGACTAGTCCTAGAAGTCCTGACACACCATTATATGCAATGAGTCACCCTTACCTCAAAGCCTCATCCGCAACAGGCAAAGGCCAGCTAATCACCTCAAAAAGCAGAGGAAAAGCCAATCAGTGAGAGGCAACTGGCAACAGCCTCTGCCCCAAACAGGAGCAATGCGCACACAGGTTTCCCCTCTCACCTGCTCGGGCTCCGTCAGCCCACGCACCTTCTCTCAGCAAGGCCTGACAAAATCTGCCCACAACAAGAGAAAAGCACATCTTGAGGGGATGACAAACGCACATCCCTGAGGCAGCCCAGCACCTTCTACCCCTTCACTTACCTTTCAGAGGGCTGCGGGTCACCGCAGGACTTCGGGAGCTCTCCTCAACTGGCAGACGCATCTTCTTCAATCTTCTTATTTTGGACACTCCGTTCACCCCTGTCGCCTGCCAAACCGCAGCACAAGTAGTCAGTCTTGTAAACAGTCAGCTCCCGCCTCATCCAAAAACACAGTGTGCCCCAAAGCATTGCTGTCATTCTGCTCACCTGCACAGTGTCAGATCCTCACTCCAATATCAGGGCAGTGATGACACCTAGAACAAACACAAGTGAAGTGACTCATCCATTGGACAGGGTTGACTACTCCTAGATCTAGTGACATACCATTCTATCCAGTCACTCTGCCTCACCTCCAACCTGCAGCCGGGAAGGTAAAAGGCCCCCACAGCACCTGAAAAAGCAGAGGAAAAACAGATCACCAAGAGGGAGCCTGGCAACACCCCACCACACAAAAAGGACAAGACATGTATACACACACACACACATGCAGTCAGGCAGAAAGATGTCTGGCCACAGACAAGAGCCTGCCCCTTTTGTCCGGCCGCACAAAACCAGCTGCCATCTGCCTGTACGATGCTGGCAAGCGAAGCCAGCACAAGACAACGGATGCCTCCCAACGCTAGCACCGCACAGTATGGGACTCGCTCCAGTAGCCCGAGCAGTGAGGGCAACAGCAGGACTCGAGCAAGACGGAGCGAAGCTACGATACAAACCTCAGACAGGCTGGAGCTGTCCGTTTTCACATACCCTCACTTTCCTACACTCACACCTGTTCTGTGAATCGATTGGGGCGGGGGGCAGAAAGAACCGGACACAGAGAGGAATGGTCGCATCTGCTCTTAACATCAAATAATACAGAAATAAAGTGATACATCTAACAAAACAATAAACTTACTATACACCAGGTTTTAAAAACAGACTAAACGAGCAAGGTGAAGCATTCAACCCTTACTATACGAGCAAGAGGATAGCAATTAAGAAAAAGATAAGTCACCAATTGCCTAAAAATAGTAGCATCATCCAGATCCGCAGCAGCTGGGGAGCCCCTGTTGCAGCGAGGATTTGGAGAACCTTCCCGGCAACTGGGAGGTCTTACGCGGTGCGTCCACCCGTAAGCGAGGTCTCCAAAGTCGCAGCAAGAGGGCCCAGCTTTTATAGGACCAAATGGGCAAAGCTTGCCTTTTCTTTTGTGAGCGGTAATATCTGGTATTGTCCTACTTTCCTTATCATCCGGGACCGGGACCTGGCCAGGGCCCCGGCTTCGGATGGGAAAGCTTCCTTCAAGGCCATAAACACGTGCATGAGAACCTACAAAAGTTACAGTCCTACAAGCCTACGTGCAGAGTAGCATAAGCAATCTGGTGGGAACACACGCGAGTCGTCACACGTGGTTCTACAGGCGAGTTCTTCATACTTTCACAAAGGCAGAGCTGTCTTCAGCTGTAAGTCAACTCTGACTTGGGCCTGCGGTTCAGGCCCTAGCACCACAAACACCCCACTGCCTCTGCCTCACGCACCGCGCTCGTGAGCGAGAGGCCTCCGATCTGCCCTCAGTGGCAGCGCCCTGTCTGAGATGCCCCAACACCCTTTGCAAGTCAGCTGAGCGTCTGCAGTGCTCTGGGTCACCATCACTCTTCACAACACATCCTCAACGGTAGCTGAACCCTCTCACACACACGCGCATAGCCACACGCGCATGACACCCCAACACCCTTTGCCTCTCTACTTAGCTGTGCAGGCACGGTAGGTCACCGACGGGCCTTGACGGACGTCCTCAATGGCAGACGATGCGCATCCTCTTTTGTCTTCCTCAGGGTGACCCGTTCACCTTCATCCCCTGCCAAAGCAAAGCGGTCTCTCCACTGCCTGTCACCGACAGCCTTGGTAGCAAGAGTCACCTCCACCAGAGCGCAAACAGCTGCTCACCTGCGGCACACAGATTCCAAATGTCTGCATCGTGGCTAGGGCAACATCCTCAGTACCTGGAAAACGCAAAACGCGACTCTGTCAACAGGCCACACACCACAAACCTGCTGCATGCGGTGAGAATGCCCTCCACCAAAATGCTCCGTCACGTGCCCTCCCAGAAAAGGCCGGAACAGCACCCAAAAAAGCAGAGCAAAAGCCATCACCAAGAGGCAAGACACCACCAGGCACAGCATAATATATCTCAGACCTGACAAACCCCTTCCCCTCACCTGCCCAGAGTCCTAGAGGGGCACTCAGCTGCTCCTCTCCACAACTTCCCAGAAAAACCTGCAAACACATAGACAGGATCACTCCTTGAGGGGATGCCAAAAAGCACACGCTCTCCACAGCAATGCACCACCCTCCCCTTGTCCCCCCAACACCTTTACCCGCTTCACTCGCCCATCCCAAATGCCAGGCTACGTGCCCCAAGCCCCAGGCCCTCCCAGCACCTGTCAAAGCAGAACAGCGGGCAATGGGGACAGAGCAGCGCGACAGCCCCTCTGCTCTAGGCGCCGCTTCCTCCTCCAGGACGCGAGCGATACGCTCCCCACCTTGCTCCACACCTACACGCACAGAGAAATAAAGGCATCAGGGAACCTGCGAGCCACGACACCCTGCATCCAGTAACTCCTCCCTAGCTCACCTTCTCATTCAGGCCCAACAACCCTGAGGCCTGCTGGAAACAGCTCTGCCTCAGAGCTGCCCGCTCTCGCACGCCCTCCCTTTCCAACACGCGCGCCACGCTGTCTCTGCCTCACCCACCACGCGCTCGTCCAGAAGCGGCCGCCTCCGGTCTGCCCTCACCCTCGGTAGCAGCACACGCTCAGTCCGGATGCCCCAACGTGCTGTGCCCCTCAGCAGAGCTTTCGCAGTACTCGGCGTCACCATCGCTCTCCACAATGCATCCTCAACAGGGCCCGCGGCCTCCCTGAGCTCTCAGCGGGCTGTCACCTGCCAAAACAAAGGGCAAGCAGTCACCTATGTGCCAGGCAGCCTCAGCTGCCAAAACCTCCAAAGCACGCTCTGCTCACCAGCACCCTGCCGCTGGCCAGGCCACGCTCGCCAAGCCCACAAGGGGAAATACCTGAATCTGCTCCCCTGAAAGGCTCAGATGTCATCAGGAAGAACCCAAGCGCGACCTGAAAAGACCAAAGACATCACTGAGAGGCTACTCAACATCACCTGGGGCACAAGAACTTTCAGATTCAATAAGGAGCCCCCTTCTCTCACCCGCTGAGGCTCTCGTCAGCGCTCCGCTCCTCCCCTCCTCAACTCGCTGAAAGATTCTGCAAAGACAGGAAAATCACGTGCTGCAGCAAAACTGGCAAGGCCAGGGAGCGTTCTGTCCCACACCTTTACCTGCTCCGCTCGCTCCCGCTGAGCCCTGGGGAAGCGGCCACAGCACCTGTAGAAGCAGAACGGCAGGGGACAACAGGCATGGCGCCAGCGAGGCCACCTCCCTGCACTGACCTCTGCCTCCTCTCGCAGAGCGACGGTCGCCTCTCCGCGCTCGCTCGGGACGCGGGCCAGCCGCTCGCCGTGTTCCTCCACACCTGCGCACGCAAAGCAAAAGGCTATCAGAGGACCCGCTAACCACAAGGCTCCTGCTGCAGCAGCAACCCTGCCGCTCGGCTGCTTACTTGGGCATGACCCTTTCTTCTTCTGTCTCCCTAGGGCCTCCTGGGAACACCCCGCTGCACCTGGAACAAAGCAAGACCATGGCAAGACCAACTGCAAGAAGCCCACGGAGCCTCCCATCTCTCACCACCATAATCTACACGCACTGTGAACACGCACCAGCAAGACAGCTCCAGCCCCAGATGGACACACACACACACAGCAGGCGCAATCATAGAGGAGGACCCTGCACGAAGAACCACTGCCACGCATCAAACGCTGGGGGTCAGAAAGCCCGAGGAAGGCACAAGCGCCGACTCTGGCGTTCAAAACAAAAGAGAATCAAAAGCCGTCGCCCACAGTGGAAGGGGCCGGCAAGAAGGACCTGAGACCGTGGGGAAGCGAACCCCAACAAGGCGCCAGGAAGACGATAGACGAGACCGCCCTCAGAAGAGGAAGGAGCCATGTCAGGGATTACAGCAGGTCCATAGAATCCCTGGCTCCTTTGGTGGAGAACGTTAACCTTGAAAGGATCAGCGTGTATCTATGAGAGAGGGAATTCACACAGACAGAGCAGAAAGTTATTGACAAGTTTAGGGAGGTTTTGGCCACAGAGCAGAAACTGGCCAAGCCAGGAATAGTCCAGTCATAACTCTGTTCCTAGCTACTATCCTTTGTATTCCTCAATAATAAGCAGCAGCCACGACGAGGAAAGCTCGGTATTTGGCAAGCAATAAAGCACAGTTTGTGTTGCATCTACCCCCAGCGGTTTGTGTTTTTGGCCACCACAACTGCGAGAGAGCAGCTGATGACGCCTCAATGACCAACGCAAATAGAACCGGTCGCCCCTTCGGAGCCCCATGCGCAACCCAAAACGAGAACCATTGGCGCAAGGAAGACGACAACGGGTCCGGCAACGCAAAAACTCAACGGCCAGCCAGAAGGGCCCAAGGTTGTGACAACACAGGAAACAAAACCATGAAAGGGCACCAGGGCAGCGCAAGAGCTGTCCGGCCACAACCGACGCCTCCGGCGCTAGCGGCGTTCCGGAAGCATAACCAACGAGAGCACCACCCCGAGCCGAGCGAAAGAGAGCCGAGCTGCGACGCAAATCACAAACTACAGAACAATGGAGACTATATATATATATATGTATATATATATATTTAAATATCTGAAGCAAGAGCAGGGAAAATTGTGCCAGCTTAGGCACAATTTGGGCACTGCAGAAAGGAGGCAGGCAAAAGTAGCAAGGTACTTCCATACTGGTACGTGTTTTGCCAATTGACGGCGGGGGGAGGTGGTGGAAAGAACCGGACACCAAGACAAAAAACAGCAGTGTTTCTATTAGTATCAAATAATACATATAGAAAACAATACATCTAACAAAATAAGCTTACTAAGCCCTGGATTTTATCAAGAAGCAGAACAAGCAAAGTGATTTAGCAGGGAGGGATAAGTAGAGATTGCTATTAAAGATTGATGTGTTAATGCTTGCATCTTTAGAGCTGCTGCAGGTGTGAAACAAAAACACCCTAGTCAAACAACAACAACAACAACAACAACAACAGAAAAATAATAATAATAAAACACTCTGAACTTGTCACTGAGCACTCACAGGTGCCACTACCCCTCCAGGTGAGGCACTTTGGGACATGGCTTAGCAGGCTTGGTGGGGATGGGTTTGCAGTTGGACCTGAAGTTCTCAAAGATGTTTTCCAACCATAATGATTCTGCTGTGCACTTAACCATTACTATACAAGGAAGAGATCAGTGATTAACAAAAAGATACATCCCCATTGTCTAAAAGATCAGTGATTAAGGAAAAGATACGTCCCCAATTGCCTAAAAACATTAGCATCATCCAGATCCGCAGCAGCTGGGGAGCCCCTGTTGCAGCGAGGATTTGGAGAACCTTCCCGGCAACTGGGAGGTCTTACGCGGTGCGTCCACCCGTAAGCGAGGTCTCCAAAGTCGCAGCAAGAGGGCCCAGCTTTTATAAAACCAAATGGGCAAAGCTTGCCTTTTCCTTTGTGAGCGGTAACATCTGGTATTGTCCTACTTTCCTTATCATCCGGGACCGGGACCTGGCCAGGGCCCCGGCTTCGGATGGGAAAGCTTCCTTCAAGGCCATAAACACGTGCATGAGAACCTACAAAAGTTACAGTCCTACAAGCCTACGTGCAGAGTAGCATAAGCAATCTGGTGGGAACACACGCGAGTCGGCATACATGGTTCTACAGGCGAGTTCTGCGTACTTTCACAAAGGCAGAGCTGTCTTCAGCTGTAAGTCAGCTCTGACTTGGGCCTGCGGTTCAGGCCCTAGCACCACAAACACCCCACTGCCTCTGCCTCGCACACCACGCTCGTGAGCGAGAGGCCTCCGATCTGCCCTCAGTGGCAGCGCCCTCCGTCCGGATGCCCCAACACCCTTTGCAAGTCAGCTGAGCGTCTGCAGTGCTCTGAGTCACCATCACTCTTTACAACACATCCTCAACGGTAGCTGAACCCTCTCACACACACGCGCACAGCCACACACGCATGACACCCCAACACCCTTTGCCTCTCTACTTAGCTGTGCAGGCACGGTAGGTCACCGACAGGCCTTGACGGACGTCCTCAATGGCAGACGATGCGCATCCTCTTTTGTCTTCCTCAGGGTGACCCGTTCACCTTCATCCCCTGCCAAAGCAAAGCGGTCTCTCCACTGCCTGTCACCGACAGCCTTGGTAGCAAGAGTCACCTCCACCAGAGCGCAAACAGCTGCTCACCTGCGGCACACAGATTCCAAATGTCTGCATCGTGGCTAGGGCAACATCCTCAGTACCTGGAAAACGCAAAACGCGACTCTGTCAACAGGCCACACACACAAACCTGCTGCATGCGGTGAGAATGCCCTCCACCAAAATGCTCTGTCATGTGCCCTCCCAGAAAAGGCCGGAACAGCACCCAAAAAAGCAGAGCAAAAGCCATTATCAAGAGGCAAGACACCACCAGGCACAGCATAATATATCTCAGACCTGACAAACCCCCTCCCTCACCTGCCCAGAGTCCTAGAGGGGCACTCAGCTGCTCCTCTCCACAACTTCCCAGAAAAACCTGCAAACACATAGACAAGATCACTCCCTGAGGGGTGCCAAAAAGCACACCTCTCCACAGCAACGCACTGCCGTCCCCTTGTCCCCCCCCAACACCTTTACCCGCTTCACTCGCCCATCCCAAATGCCAGGCTACGTGCCGCAAGCCCCGGGCCCTCCCAGCACCTGTCAAAGCAGAACAGCGGGCAACGGGGACAGAGCAGCGCGACAGCCCCTCTGCTCTAGGCGCCGCTTCCTCCTCCAGGACGCGAGCGACACGCTCCCCACCTTGCTCCGCACCTACACGCACAGAGAAAAAAAGGCATCAGGGAACCTGCGAGCCACGACACCCTGCATCCAGTAACTCCTCCCTAGCTCACCTTCTCATTCAGGCCCAACAACCCTGAGGCCTGCTGGAAACAGCTCTGCCTCAGAGCTGCCCGCTCTCACGCACCCTCCCTTTCCAACACGCGCGCCACGCTGTCTCTGCCTCACCCACCATGCGCTCGTCCAGAAGCGGCCGCCTCCGGTCTGCCCTCACCCTCGGTAGCAGCACACGCTCAGTCCAGATGCCCCAACGTGCTGTGCCCCTCAGCAGAGCTTTCGCAGTACTCGGCGTCACCATCGCTCTCCGCAATGCATCCTCAACAGGGCCCGCGGCCTCCCTGAGCTCTCAGCGGGCTGTCACCTGCCAAAACAAAGGGCAAGCAGTCACCTATGTGCCAGGCAGCCTCAGCTGCCAAAACCTCCAAAGCACGCTCTGCTCACCAGCACCCTGCCGCTTGCCAGGCCACGCTCGCCAAGCCCACAAGGGGCAATACCTGAATCTGCTCCCCTGAAAGGCTCAGCTGTCAACAGGAAGAACCCAAGCGTGACCTGAAAAGACCAAAGACATCACTGAGAGGCTACTCAACATCACCTGGGGCACAAGAACTTGTGGATCCAATAAGCAGCCCCCTTCTCTCACCCGCCGAGGCTCTCGTCAGTGCTCCGCTCCTCCCCTCCTCAACTCGCTGAAAGATTCTGCAAAGACAGGAAAATCACGTGCTGCAGCAAAACTGGCAAGGCCAGGGAGCATTCTATCCCACACCTTTACCTGCTCCGCTCGCTCCCGCTGAGCCCTGGGGAAGCTGCCACAGCACCTGTAGAAGCAGAACGGCAGGGGACAACAGGCATGGCGCCAGCAAGGCCACCTCCCTGCACTGACCTCTGCCTCCTCTCGCAGAGCGACGGTCGCCTCTCCGCACTCGCTCGGGATGCGGGCGAGCCGCTCGCCGCGTTCCTCCACACCTGCACACGCAAAGCAAAAGGCTATCAGAGGACCCGCTAACCACAAGGCTCCTGCTGCAGCAGCAACCCTGCGGCTCGGCTTCTTACTTGGGCATGACCCTTTCTTCTTCTGTCTCCCTAGGGCCTCCTGGGAACACCCCGCTGCACCTGGAACAAAGCAAGACCATGGCAAGACCAACTGCAAGAAGCCCACGGAGCCTCCCATCTCTCACCACCATAATCTACACGCACTGTGAACACGCACCAGCAAGACAGCTCCAGCCCCAGATGGACACACACACACACACAGCAGGCGCAAACATAGAGGAGGACCCTGCACGAAGAACCACTGCCACGCATCAAACGCTGGGGGCCAGAAAGCCCGAGGAAGGCACAAGCGCCGACTCTGGTGTTCAAGACAAAAGAGAATCAAAAGCCGTCGCCCACAGTGGAAGGGGCCGGCAAGAAGGACCTGAGACCGTGGGGAAGCGAACCCCAACAAGGCGCCAGGAAGACGATAGACGAGACCGCCCTCAGAAGAGGAAGGAGCCGTGTTGGGGATTACAGCAGGTCCATAGAATCCCTGGCTCCTTTGGTGGAGAACGTTAACCTTGAAAGGATCAGCGTGTATCTATGAGAGAGGGAATTCACACAGACAGAGCAGAAAGTTATTGACAAGTTTAGGGAGGTTTTGGCCACAGAGCAGAAACTGGCCAAGCCAGGAATAGTCCAGTCATAACTCTGTTCCTAGCTACCGTCCTTTGTATTCCTCAATAATAAGCAGCAGCCACGACGAGGAAAGCTCGGTATTTGGCAAGCAATAAAGCATAGTTTGTGTTGCATCTACCCCCAATGGTTTGTGTTTTTGGCCACCACAACTGCGAGAGAGCAGCTGATGACGCCTCAATGACCAACGCAAATAGAACCGGTCGCCCCTTCGGAGCCCCGTGCGCAACCCAAAACGAGAACCATTGGCGCAAGGAAGACGACAACGGGTCCGGCGACGCAAAAACTCAACGGCCAGCCAGAAAGGCCCAAGGTTGTGACAACACAGGAAACAAAACCATGAAAGGGCACCAGGGCAGCGCAAGAGCTGTCCGGCCACAACCGACGCCTCCGGCGCTAGCGGCGTTCCGGAAGCGCAACCGACGAGAGCACCACCCAGAGCCGAGCGAAAGAGCCGAGCTGCGACGCAAATCACAAACTACAGAACAATGGAGACTATATATATATATATATATATTTAAATATCTGAAGCAAGAGCAGGGAAAATTGTGCCAGCTTAGGCACAATTTGGGCACTGCAGAAAGGAGGCAGGCAAAAGTAGCAAGGTACTTCCATACTGGTACGTGTTTTGCCAATTGACGGCGGGGGGAGGTGGTGGAAAGAACCGGACACCAAGGCAAAGAACAGCAGTGTTTCTATTAGTATCAAATAATACATATAGAAAACAATACATCTAACAAAATAATAAGCTTACTAAGCCCTGGATTTTATCAACAAGCGGAACAAGCTAAGTGATTTAGCAGGGAGGGATAAGTAGAGATTGCTATTAAAGATTGATGTGTTAATGCTTGCATCTTTAGGGCTGCTGCAGGTATGAAACAAAAACACCCAAGTCAAACAACAAAAAAAGAAAAATAATAATTAAAAAAAACACTCTGAACTTGTCACTGAGCACTCACAGGTGCCGCTACCCCTCCAGGTGAGGCACTTAGGGACATGGTTTAGGAAGCTTGGTGGGGAGGGGTTTGCAGTTGGACCGGATGATCTTAAAGGTCTTTTCCAACCATAATGATTCTGCTATGCACTTAACCATTACGAGAAAGAGATCAGTGATTAAGGAAAAGATACGTCCCCAATTGCCTAAAAACATTAGCATCATCCAGATCCGCAGCGGCTGGGGAGCCCCTGTTGCAGCGAGGATTTGGAGAACCTTCCCGGCAACTGGGAGGTCTTACGCGGTGCGTCCACCCGTAAGCGAGGTCTCCAAAGTCGCAGCAAGAGGGCCCAGCTTTTATAAAACCAAATGGGCAAAGCTTGCCTTTTCCTTTGTGAGCGGTAACATCTGGTATTGTCCTACTTTCCTTATCATCCGGGACCAGGACCTGGCCAGGGCCCCGGCTTCGGATGGGAAAGTTTCCTTCGAGGCCAGAAACACACGCATGAGAACTTGCAAAAGTCACAGTTCTACAAGCCTACGTGCAGGTTGGGCTAAGCAGTTCTACAGGTGAGTTCCGTATACTTCTACGGAGGCAAAGCCGTATTCATCTGTAAGCCCAGATTTCCCGAGCAAAGTTCCCGTCTCAAATGAGACGTTTGACACTACACTGTAAGGAGGACTAAAACAGTAAAAACAATGCTTTCCAGTCTTGGCAGCAGGAAGTAGTCACGGTCAGCCATTTGCCGCACAGGAAAGCCAAGACAGAAGCGGAGTTCCACCACAGGCAAGTTTCTCAGGTGTGACTCCAATGCGAGATCCGTGTGGAAAGCCGTATTTATCTTGGGTGGCAAGGACAACACTCGCGGGGCCCTGTCAAAATGCTGCCCCAGCCCTACTCAGAGTTGTATTCCCTATCTGAAAAACGAGGTTGGAGCAAGCTTAGAAAAATCACGTCATTGCCATTTCCTTTGCTTCCCTCCCACAACGTTTCTTCCTAATGTCAATGGGTACTCTACATCAGAGCAGAGGAACATCAGTTAACTCAGATTAACTTAGCCTGCCAAGTCAGAGCGAGACCCAATAGCAAGGATTTTAAAAAGGGCCGGGCAGCCATTAGGTGAAGCAGTGTGACTACATTTATCTTCCTATTGTACTCACGTCTGATCTTTGATATAAATCTTTACCTCCCTGGATCATCTCCTCAGAAAGCTGGAACCCAGAGGGATGTGCGGTGCCTAACCGTCCCGACTTTATGACGAAGCACCGGAGTTCTGCATAACCTGGAAAGCAAGCGGTAGTAGGGCTCACTCAGTCTCACTGTCTGGACCAATCACAAGACGACCGAAGACGGGGAAAGACGAGAGGTGTGAATACGTCCTCGCACACAGCAAAGCCGCACAAGTCCTGCTGATGGTCGCTCACCTCCACGAACGCCGCCGTCAGCCCTGTCTCCGTGTGCCAGCTACAGCCGTAGACCCCAACATCTGCGTTCCGAGCCACAAACCCAGGCACTGAAAGCAAAGGGCATATGTTATTTGTGCAGGTGAGCGCTCCAACGAGAGAGAAAGGGAACAGAATCAGCAAAAGAAGCCTCATTCCACAGGGCTGTCCCACCCCTACAGTCATTCCTCTAGTCAGTGACAGCTGTGGCAGCAGTATTTAGATTACAGAAAGACTCTACAGGCCAAAAAATAGGCACCATCTAGCATACCAAAAGTTCTTTGCTGCAGACCACCTACCTGGTTTTACAGGAATTGTACACTGACACACTGAAATCTGCAGTACCCAACAGTTCGATGACAAAGTGGAAGTTAACAAATTCTTCACAGACTGATACTTTAACACTTAGCATAGTAACCTCCATATTTCCTATGCCGGAAATTCCTCCTGCCACCCTGGCATTCGGGTTCACAACATTCAGGGTGCGGAGACATCGCTAGGAAGGGAACGTTATCCCAAGGCGCCGTGACGGGTTTGAGCCCGCGCGTGCTTCGGCCGCTCTAGCGGGATGGCACTGCTTCCAGGATGTACCAGGATATATCAACTCCAACTCCCAGAACAGGGCTGCTTCTGTGACACAAGCTCTGCCCAGGAGGGAACGCAGAGAGCTGCACAGCACCTAGAACAAGTTGGAGGAGCGGGAGGAAAGGCACTTAGCGGGGCAGAACAGAATTGGCAGCTCCCCAGGGGAGTACTAGCTCTGTACTTCCCAGCAGAGGATGTGCAGGAGGGGACGAGAGAGGTGCTGCCAGGGCTGCAGAAGCAACACAGCGCTCCAGAGCAGAGCTAAGGCATCAGGAGGGGCTTCTGGAGAGACTAAAGCACCCAAATGGAGCTGGAGCACAAAAGCAAGCACTCAAAGGACGCTCCCAAGGCAAACAAAGGCATACCTGTGGCTCTGCAGGTGCAAGAGGACTCAGCAGCACAAGGCTCTTCAGGGGAACCTAGAGCAGATTAAACGCACCTTCTAGAGAGCAGAGAGCGACTAAAAGGAACCCGAGAGCAGTGACCGGGTCCCGCCCGGCACGAGGAGCGGCCCGGCCCCGGGGGGTGCCCTGCTCTGCGCTGTTCTCCCCGCCACCGCTCCAACCCCGGCGCGCGCCCCTTCTCCCCACGCTCCATGGCCTGGGCTGCCGCTCTCGCCCACCGCGGGTTCGAGTCCTGCCCTGCCGGGTTCCGGGGAGCTGCTCCGTCCGTCCCGATGCGCCCCGAGCAGGATGAGTGACCCAGGGCCCCCGGCACACGGGGGACCCCCAGCCCCGAGCGCGCACCCCCGGCCCCGCTCACCTCCTCCGGCGCCGGCCCCAGCAGCGGCTTCTCAGCAGCAGCGTCCACGTTGCGGAGCGGCTCCAGCACCACCTTCCTTCAACTGCCGGCCCATACACAGGATGCCCCCGCCCACCGCCACCCTTTATCAACCCCCGGTCCCACCTGTGACTCATTCTGGCCCAAGGGCCCGCAGCTGCTGCCCATCACCGAGCAGGACGGGAGAAGGGCCACGAGCCCCATCAGGGACAGCTGGGGCAGCCCGAGCCCCATCAGGGACAGCTGGGGTGGCCCGGGCAGCAGAGCCCCCACCTGCAGCTCAGTGAAGTGCTGGGCAGAGCCCTGGCCCGAGTACAGGGACAAAGGGGACAGTCAGGTGGGGGCAGCGACATCAGCCCCTTTGTCCTGCCGGAGAGGAAACCCTGGCCAAAAAGTTGGTCCTTACCCTTCAGTTTTACATTTGTGCACTCCATAAGCACCGCGTACGGCAGGATTATCCCAGAAGCCTGCATCATGCACATACGGAGGGATCCGAGAAGCATCTCAAAAGAGAAACAAACACCCGTGTGTCCCCTGGATGCTAACCCAC
This sequence comes from Tinamus guttatus, assembly GCF_059628265.1. Lineage (NCBI taxonomy): Eukaryota > Metazoa > Chordata > Aves > Tinamiformes > Tinamidae > Tinamus > Tinamus guttatus. The sequence continues at coordinate 16,440 of NW_028289685.1, read as the reverse complement.
CAACACGCTGTACAGAGCTGCCGCACAAGACAAGACCACAGCCACCATGGAGGCGTCACCAAGAGGGGACCGAGCAAAGGGCAGGGGAGGGGGGCGAGAAAGCAGGTGACACCGGCAGGGGCCTCAAGTTGTGCCAGGGGAGATTCAGATTAGATATTAGGTAACATTGCCAGATGAAAAGAGTAGTCAAGCATTGGAATAGGCTGCCCAGGACTGCAATGGAGCCCCCGCCCCTGACAGTGTTCAGGAACCATGTAAATGAAGCATTTAGATGGTTTAACAAGTGTGGTGTTGAAGGGCTTATGGTTGGACTCGATGGCCTTGAAGGTCTCTTCAAGATTACCCAGATGTCAAGGTGTAGCAGTTGACAGCGACGTGTTGACACTGCCGAGTTGCTGGAGGACTGGGGGGAGCCGGGACTCACGGCCACACTTCTGCTTCTCCAATCGTCAAGCGAAACAGCGAGCACAGGGGAGCGCTCAGCGCTCGTGCCTCCCCTTACCTTTCCGGCACGGCTACTTGGGTGGCCGAGGGCAGCAGTGAGCAGAGCAATTTGCACGTGCATGCGCCACACTTTGCTGTCATGGAACTCATTTTTAGGTACAGGAGGGAGTGCTGCACAACGCACGGCACACAGGTGCTGCCCTTTCAACAGCAGTTCTGCTGCACTGACACATTCAAGGGGCTCACTCGCTTTCCAGAATGGCAGGACTTGATTTTTTTGTTATTTTTCCCCTCCCCAACAGTAACTGTAGTCAAACAGTTATTCATGCTTTAAGGAATAGAAACCCCCAATTATATACAGGTACACGTGTATCCTCCCTCCTTACCTGGACTGAAGCAGCTTCTTCAAAGGGGGCTGCAAGAAAAGCGTTCCCGTCCAGGCCGTGCTTGCACCTTCTAGAATCTTATTATGACGTCCTCAGTCTTGGTAGCCGTAAGAATGCTTCGCTCGCACATGCGAATGCAGCGGTGCAGGGAGGGAACGTAGGCCTCACCCGTGTCTGCGGTACCGTTTATTCGGCACGTGAGGGCAGCACGGAGGGCAAGGGAAGGCAGTCCGCGCGCACGCTTGCTTTACCACGGCAGCCCTTCTCGCAGCCACGGGACAGTTGCAGTGGGCGCTCTGGGGCAAACTGCGCACGCACCCACTGTGCTGACGCTGCACAACCTCCCGCACGCGCGGGTCGTAAAGCACAGGGGAGCCACGGAGCTCCTGGCACGCAGGCGCCGAGTCAGCCCATTGACCGCACGTGCAGAGCGGTCTGCATTCGATGCACGCACGTTGGCGCGGGCACCATGAGGACGGCTTTGTTCAGGGAAGAGACTGCTCTAGTTTCCAGAATACCTTTAATTATTATTTTACTCAACCCTCATCGCCTCTATTACAGTGTAAAAACAAATCCTAATGGTTGGGCCTTTCTCATATAGATGTGCTCACATGTGCAACATACCTGGTTGGAAGCAGGCAGCTGCTTCTGAAGGCTTCAGGAACCAAGCTACCACCTGAACAGTGCAGAAATGCAGACTAAAATTACTCACAGGCTGCATTAAAAAAAAAGGAAAGACAAAAACAGTATATAAAGAAAGTTTGTTTTAATTAGTGAATCCCCCCAAAATGTTTCAGGGCTAAATTATTCTATTCTGCCTGCTAACTGGACTACACACAACCTGCCCCGCACAAGACACATGCACACACGCGCGCTCTCCCCAGCCAGTAAACCCTACAAAAACACAACCATGCAGCATTTATGCTCTGGAAAAAAGCAGGTGCCACTGACTGCGGCAGAAAGGGGCCAGGGAAGCCCAGAACAGGAATGCCGAAGCAGCCAGAAAGGTCTGAGGGAGTGACAATACAGGAAGTAAAACGGTGAAATGGGCCAGGAAGGCCCAAGAAGAGCACACAGTGGCAGCCAATGAGGCCACAGTGGTGGTCACAAAGATGTCTGGCCACAGACAGAGAGGGACACGTGGGGACACGTGAGGACATTGCAGGGACAGGTGAGGACAACATGGGGACATGCAGGGACACGTGGGGACGTCTGGAGACACGTGGGGATGCACGGGAGGACGAGTGGGAACACACGAGGTGATACCTGCCGGCGGGATGCTGGACCCGAACATCCTCTCGAGCTGGCAGAGCAGAGAGTTGCTGGCCGGCTCCCCCGGGACAGCACAGGCGGCCTCAGGAGTTCCTCCTTGTCCCCCGCTCTCTCCACACTGTCCTTCCTATGACCGGTGCATCCGGGCACATAGGGTGAGCACGATCCAGGACAGCATATAGTAATATTGCAAACAGAAATATTGCAAACAGAAATATTGCAAACAGAAATATTGCAAACAGCCCCTAGCGACGGCTCCGCCAATGGCGCGGCGTTGCCACGAGCGACGGCTCCGCCAATGGCGGCGCGTTACCACGAGAGACGGCTCCGCCAATGGGGACGCGTTGCCCCCAGCGACGGCTCCGCCAATGGCGGCGCGTTGCCACGAGAGACGGCTCCGCCAATGGGGACGCGTTGCCCCCAGCGACGGCTCCGCCAATGGGGACGCGTTGCCCCGAGCGACGGCTCCGCCAATGGCGGCGCGTTGCCTCCAGCGACACATTCACACTGGAAGAGGCAGGATCCCAATGTCCCCCTGTGGGCGACACCAGCCCCCCGTTACCCCAATGACCCCCTGTGGGTAACACGACCGACCCCGGGAGCGGGAGGGGGAGCGGGAGCCGGCGTCGCCGACTGAGCCCTTCCCCTTCCGCCTCCGGAGACCCGCCCCTTCCGCCGCATCTGCGCGCGGACGTGTCCAATGGGGACGCGTTGCCCCGAGCGACGGCTCCGCCAATGGGGACGCGTTGCCCCCAGCGACGGCTCCGCCAATGACGGCGCGTTGCCCCGAGCGACGGCTCCGCCAATGGCGGCGCGTTGCCCGGAGCGACGGCTCCGCCAATGGCGGCGCGTTGCCCCCAGCGACGGCTCCGCCAAGGGCGGCGCGTTGCCTCCAGCGACACATTCGCACTGGAAGAGGCAGGATCCCAATGTCCCCCTGTGGGCGACACCACCCCCCCGTTACCCCAATGACCCCCTGTGGGTAACACGACCGACCCCGGGAGCGGGAGGGGGAGCGGGAGCCGGCGTCGCCGACCGAGCCCATCCCCTTCCGCCTCAGGAGACCCGCCCCTTCCGCCGCGTCTCCGCGCGGAGGTGTCCAATGGCGGCGCGTTGCCCCCAGCGACGGCTCCGCCAATGGCGGCGCGTTGCCCCCAGCGACGGCTCCGCCAATGACGGCGCGTTGCCCCAAGCGACGGCTCCGCCAATGACGGCGCGTTGCCCCCAGCGACGGCTCCGCCAATGGGGGCGCGTTGCCCCGAGCGACGGCTCCGCCAATGGCGGCGCGTTGCCCCGAGCGACGGCTCCGCCAATGGCGGCGCGTTGCCCCCAGCGACGGCTCCGCCAATGGGGACGTGTTGCCCCCAGCGACGGCTCCGCCAATGGCGGCGCGTTGCCCCGAGCGACGGCTCCGCCAATGGCGGCGCGTTGCCCCCAGCGACGGCTCCGCCAATGGGGACGCGTTGCCCCGAGCGACGGCTCCGCCAATGGCGGCGCGTTGCCACGAGAGACGGCTCCACCAATGGGGACGCGTTGCCACGAGAGACGGCTCCACCAATGGGGACGCGTTGCCCCCAGCGACGGCTCCGCCAATGACGGCGCGTTGCCCCGAGCGACGGCTCCGCCAATGGCGGCGCGTTGCCCCCAGCGACGGCTCCGCCAATGGCGGCGCGTTGCCCCCAGCGACGGCTCCGCCAATGGCGGCGCGTTGCCCCGAGCGACGGCTCCGCCAATGGCGGCGCGTTGCCCCCAGCGACGGCTCCGCCAATGGCGGCGCGTTGCCCCCAGCGACGGCTCCGCCAATGGCGGCGCGTTGCCCCCAGCGACGGCTCCGCCAATGGCCGCGCATTGCCCCCAGCGACGGCTCCGCCAATGGCGGCGCGTTGCCCCCAGCGACGGCTCCGCCAATGGGGACGCGTTGCCCCCAGCGACGGCTCCGCCAATGGCGGCGCGTTGCCACGAGAGACGGCTCCACCAATGGGGACGCGTTGCCCCCAGCGACGGCTCCGCCAATGACGGCGCGTTGCCCCGAGCGACGGCTCCGCCAATGGCGGCGCGTTGCCCCCAGCGACGGCTCCGCCAATGGCGGCGCGTTGCCCCCAGCGACGGCTCCGCCAATGGGGACGCGTTGCCCCCAGCGACGGCTCCGCCAATGGGGACGCGTTGCCCCCAGCGACGGCTCCGCCAATGGCGGCGCGTTGCCTCCAGCGACACATTCACACTGGAAGAGGCAGGATCCCAATGTCCCCCTGTGGGCGACACCAGCCCCCTGTTACCCCAATGACCCCCTGTGGGTAACACGACCCACCCCGGGGCGGGAGGGGGAGCGGGAGCCGGCGTCGCCGACCGAACCCTTCCCCTTCCGCCTCCGGAGACCCGCCCCTTCCGCCGCATCTGCGCGCGGAGGTGTCCAATGGCGGCGCGTTGCCCCTAGCGACGGCTCCGCCAATGGCGGCGCGTTGCCCCGAGCGACGGCTCCGCCAATGGCGGCGCGTTGCCCCGAGCGACGGCTCCGCCAATGGCGGCGCGTTGCCCCGAGCGACGGCTCCGCCAATGGGGACGCGTTGCCCCCAGCGACGGCTCCTCCAATGGCGGCGCGTTGCCCCGAACGACGGCTCCGCCAATGGGGACGCGTTTCCCCCAGCGACGGCTCCGCCAATGGGGACGCGTTGCCCCCAGCGACGGCTCCGCCAATGGCGGCGCGTTGCCCTGAGTGACGGCTCCGCCAATGGCGGCGCGTTGCCTTCAGCGACACATTTGCACTGGAATAGGCAGGATCCCAATGTCCCCCTGTGGGCGACACCAGCCCCCCGTTACCCCAATGACCCCCTGTGGGTAACACGACCGACCCCGGGAGCGGGAGGGGGAGCGGGAGCCGGCGTCGCCGACTGAGCCCTTCCCCTTCCGCCTCCGGAGACCCGCCCCTTCCGCCGCGTCTGCGCGCGGAGGTGTCCAATGGCGGCGCCCAATGGCGGCGCGTTGCCCGGAGTGACGGCTCCGCCAATGAGGGCGCGTTGCCCCGAGCGACGGCTCCGCCAATGACGGCGCGTTGCCCCCAGCGACGGCTCCGCCAATGACGGCGCGTTGCCCTCCTCTCGTTTGCGCATGCGCCTCCTCCCCCTCCCCGTTGCAGTACCGATCTTCGGACACCGTTCGGGCAATAATTCCACTAGCCAGTGATGTAAATATAAACGCTCCTAATTGTTAGACAATGATCTGACTAAGACCCTACGGGTGTTCGGACACGGGATGGCAGCAGTTAGCGCTCCCGACGCTCTGCGCATGCGCGGCCCTCCCCTAGCTATTGCAGTACCGATTTTTCGACACTGGATGGCAGCAGCGAGCGGTCCTGACGCTCTGCGCATGCGCAGCCCCTTTTCTGGCCGTTGCAGTACCGATTTTCGGTCACGCGATGGCAGCAGTAAGCCCTTCCGACGCTCTGCGCATGCGCACCTCCCCCTCCCCGTCGCAGTACCGGTGTTCGGACACCGTTCGGACGATAATTCTAGTAACCAGTGATGTAGATACAAAGGCTCCTAATTGGTAGACAATGATCTGACTAAGACGCTCCCTCCCCGCCACCGCTCCAACCCCGGCGCGCGCCCCTTCTCCCCACGCTCCACGGCCTGGGCTGCCGCTCTCGCCCACCGCGGGTTCGAGTCCTGCCCTGCCCGGCCCCGGGGAGCTGCTCCGTCCGTCCCGGTGCGCCCCGAGCGGGATGAGTGACCCAGGGCCCCCGGCACAGCGGGACCCCCAGCCCCGAGCGCGCACCCCCGGCCCCGCTCACCTCCTCCGGCGCCAGCTTCTCAGCAGCAGCGTCAACGTTGCGGAGCGGCTCCAGCACCACCTTCCTTCAACTGCCGGCCCATACACAGGATGCCCCCGCCCACCGCCACCCTTTATCAACCCCCGGTCCCACCTGTGACTCATTCTGGCCCAAGGGCCCGCAGCTGCTGCCCATCACCGAGCAGGACGGGAGAAGGGCCACGAGCCCCATCAGGGACAGCTGGGGCAGCCCGAGCCCCATCAGGGACAGCTGGGGTGGCCCGGGCAGCAGAGCCCCCACCTGCAGCTCAGTGAAGTGCTGGGCAGAGCCCTGGCCCGAGTACAGGGACAAAGGGGACAGTCAGGTGGGGGCAGCGACATCAGCCCCTTTGTCCTGCCGGAGAGGAAACCCTGGCCAAAAAGTTGGTCCTTACCCTTCAGTTTCACATTTGTGCACTCCATAAGCACCGCGTACGGCAGGATTATCCCAGAAGCCTGCATCATGCAGATACAGAGGGATCCGAGAAGCATCTCAAAAGAGAAACAAACACCCGTGTGTCCCCTGGATGCTAACCCACCAACAGGCTGTACAGAGCTGCCGCACAAGACAAGACCACAGCCACCATGGAGGCGTCACCAAGAGGGGACCGAGCAAAGGGCAGGGGAGGGGGGCGAGAAAGCAGGTGACACCGGCAGGGGCCTCAAGTTGTGCCAGGGGAGATTCAGATTAGATATTAGGTAACATTGCCAGATGAAAAGAGTAGTCAAGCATTGGAATAGGCTGCCCAGGACTGCAATGGAGCCCCCGCCCCTGACAGTGTTCAGGAACCATGTAAATGAAGCATTTAGATGGTTTAACAAGTGTGGTGTTGAAGGGCTTATGGTTGGACTCGATGGCCTTGAAGGTCTCTTCAAGATTACCCAGATGTCAAGGTGTAGCAGTTGACAGCGACGTGTTGACACTGCCGAGTTGCTGGAGGACTGGGGGGAGCCGGGACTCACGGCCACACTTCTGCTTCTCCAATCGTCAAGCGAAACAGCGAGCACAGGGGAGCGCTCAGCGCTCGTGCCTCCCCTTACCTTTCCGGCACGGCTACTCGGGTGGCCGAGGGCAGCAGTGAGCAGAGCAATTTGCACGTGAATGCGCCACACTTTGCTGTCATGGAACTCATTTTTAGGTACAGGAGGGAGTGCTGCACAACGCACGGCACACAGGTGCTGCCCTTTCAACAGCAGTTCTGCTGCACTGACACATTCAAGGGGCTCACTCGCTTTCCAGAATGGCAGGACTTGATTTTTTTGTTATTTTTCCCCTCCCCAACAGTAACTGTAGTCAAACAGTTATTCATGCTTTAAGGAATAGAAACCCCCAATTATATACAGGTACACGTGTATCCTCCCTCCTTACCTGGACTGAAGCAGCTTCTTCAAAGGGGGCTGCAAGAAAAGCGTTCCCGTCCAGGCCGTGCTTGCACCTTCTAGAATCTTATTATGACGTCCTCAGTCTTGGTAGCCGTCAGAATGCTTCGCTCGCACATGCGAATGCAGCGGTGCAGGGAGGGAACGTAGGCCTCACCTGTGTCATTGGTCTGCGGTACTGTTTATTCGGCACGTGAGGGCAGCACGGAGGGCAAGGGAAGGCAGTCCGCGTGCACGCCTGCTTTACCACGGCAGCACTTCTCGCATCCACGGGACATTTGCAGTGGGCGCTCTGGGGCAAACTGCGCACGCACCCACTGTGCTGACGCTGCACAACCTCCCGCACGCGCGGGTCGTAAAGCACAGGGGAGCCACGGAGCTCCTGGCACGCAGGCACCGAGTCAGCCCATTGACCGCACGTGTAGAGCGGTCTGCATTCGATGCACGCACGTTGGCGCGGGCACCATGAGGACGGCTTTGTTCAGGGAAGAGACTGCTCTAGTTTCCAGAATACCTTTAATTATTATTTTACTCAACCCCCATCGCCTCTATTACAGTGTAAAAACAAATCCTAATGGTTGGGCCTTTCTCATATAGATGTGCTCACATGTGCAACATACCTGGTTGGAAGCAGGCAGCTGCTTCTGAAGGCTTCAGGAACCAAGCTACCACCTGAACAGTGCAGAAATGCAGACTAAAATTACTCACAGGCTGCATTAAAAAAAAAGGAAAGACAAAAACAGTATATAAAGAAAGTTTGTTTTAATTAGTGAATCCCCCCAAAATGTTTCAGGGCTAAATTATTCTATTCTGCCTGCTAACTGGACTACACACAACCTGCCCCGCACAAGACACGTGCACACACGCGCGCTCTCCCCAGCCAGTAAACCCTACAAACACACAACCATGCAGCATTTATGCTCTGGAAAAAAGCAGGTGCCACTGACTGCGGCAGAAAGGGGCCAGGGAAGCCCAGAACAGGAATGCAGAAGCAGCCAGGCTATTGGGGGTCCTAGAGGAGCTCTAGGGCATCCTATGGGAGCTCTAGAAGGCCCGGTGGGGTCTATAGGGGTTCGTAGGGGAGCTCTGGGGATCCCGTGGGGTCTCTAGGGGGTCCTATGGGGGCTCTAGGGGGTCCTATGGGGGCTCTAGGGGGTCCTAGGGGAGCCCTAGGGGGTCCTATGCAGGCTGTAGGGTGTCGTAGGGGATCTCTAGGGTGCCCTATGGGGGCAATAAGGGGTCCTATGATGGTTATAGGGGTCCCTAAGGGAGCTTTAGGGCATTCTATGGGGAATATAGGGGATTATATAGGAGCTCTAGGGGGGCAATAGGAGCTCTAGGAGTTCCTCTGGGAGCTATAGGCGGTACTATGGGAGGTCTAGGGGGTCCTATGGGGGATATTGAGGGTCCTATGGTGGTTATAGTGTGCCCTTTGGGAGCTCTAGGGCATCCTATGGGGTCTATCGGGGGGCCTATAGGAGCTCTAGGGGGTCTATAGGAGCTCTAGGGGGTCCTATGGGGGCTATAGGGGGTCCTATGGGGGCTCTAGGGGGCCCTATCGGAGTTATAGGGGGTCCTAGGGGAGCTCTGGGGTTCCTGTGGGGGCTCTAGGGGGCCCTATGGGGACTACAGTGGGTCCTAGGGGAGCTCTAGGGGGCCCTATGGGAGCTCTAGGGCATCCTATGGGGACTATAGAGAATCCTAAAGAAGCTCTAGGGGGTTCTATCGGGGCTATAGGGGGTCCTATGGGAGCTCTAGGGGGCCCTAGGAGGGTTATAGAGGGTCCTAGGGGAGCTCTAGGGGGTCCTATGGGGGCTATAGGGGGTCCTATCGGAGCTCTGGCGGTCCTAGGGGAGTCCTATGGGGGTCGTATGGGGGTATAGGGGGTCCTAGGGGAGATCTGGGGGTCCTATGGGGGCTATAGGGGGTCCTAGGGGAGCTCTGGTGGGTACTAGGGGAGCTCTAGGGCGTCCTATGGGAGCTCTAGGGGGTCCTATGGGCGCTATAGAGAGTCCTATGGTGGTTATAGGGGGACCCTATGGGAGCTCTAGGGGGTCCTATGGGCACTACAGAGGGTCCTATAGCAGGTCTAGGGGGGCTATAGGACCTCTAGGGGGTCCTTGGGGGCTCTAGGGGGTCGTATGGGAGCTCTAGGGGGCCCTATGGGGGTTATAGGGTGTCCTAGGGGAGCTCTAGGGCGTCCCATGGAGCTCTAGGGGGTCCTATGGGGGTCTAGGGGGTTCCTGGGAGGTCTGGGGGTCCTGTGGGAGCTATAGGGGGCCTTATGGGAGCTCTAGGGGGCCCTATGAGGGTTATAGCGGGTACTAGGGGAGCTCTAGAGGGTCCTATGGGAGCTGTAGGGGGTGCTATGGGAGTTCTAGGGGGTCCTATGGGGGCTATAGGGGGTCCTATAGGAGATCTAGGGGCTCTATAGGAGCTCTAGGGGGTCCTATGGAGCCTATATGGGGTCCTATGGTGGTTATAGGGGTCCCTAGGGGAGCTCTAGGGGGCCCAATGGGGGCTATAGGGCATCCTATGGTGGTTATAGGGGGCCCTAGGGGAGCTCTGGGGGGTCCTAGGGGAGCTCTAGGGGATCCTATGGGGGCTCTAGATGGTCCTAGGGGAGCTCTAGGGAGCCCTATGGGAGCTATAGGGGGTCCTATGGGAGCTCTGGGGGTCCTAGGGGAGCTCTAGGGGGCCCTATGGGGGCTATAGGGCATCCTATGGGGACTATAGGGGGTCCTATAGGAGCTCTAGGGGGGCTATAGGAGCTCTAGAGGGTCCTATGGGGCCTATATGGGGTCCCATGGTGGTTATAGGAGGCCCTAGGGGATCTCTAGGGGGCCCTAGGGGAGCTCTAGGGGGTCCTAGGGGAGCTCTAGGGGGTCCTAGGGGAGCTCTGGGGGTCCTGTGGGGGCGCTAGGGGGCCCTATGGGGGCTATAGGGCATCCTATGGGGACTATAGGGGGTCCCATAGGAGCTCTAGAGGTGCTATAGGAGTTCTAGGGGATCCTATGGGGCCTATATGGGGTCCTATGATGGTTATAGGGGCCCCTAGGGGAGATCTAGGGGGCCCTATGGGGGCTATAGGGGGTTCTATGGGAGCTCTGGGGGTCCTAGGGGAACTCTAGGGAGCCCTCTGGGGGCTACAGGACATCCTATGGGGACTATAGGGAGTCCTATAGGAGCTCTAGGAGGTCCTATGGGGCCTATACAGGGTCCTATGGTGGTTATAGGGTGTCCTAGGGGAGCTCTGGGGGCCCTGTGGGGGCTCTAGGGCATCCTATGGGGTCTATAGGGGGTCCTATAGGAGCTCTAGGTGGTCTATAGGAGCTCTAGTGGGTCCTATGGGGGCTATAGAGGTTCCTATCGTGCTTATAGGGGGCCCTAGGGGATCTCTGGGGGTCCTGTGGGGGCTCTAGGGGGTCCTATGCGGGCTATAGGGGGTCCTATGGTGGTTATAGGGGACCCTATGGGCGCTCTAGGGCATCCTATGTGCACTATAGAGAGTCCTATAGGAGGTCTAGGGGGTCCTATGGGACTTCTAGAGGGTCCTATGGGAGTTCTAGGGGGCCCTATGGGGGTTATAGGGGGTCCTAGGGAGCTCTACGGCATCCCGTAGAGCTCTAGGGGGTCCTATGGGGACATTAGGGGGTTCTATGGGAGCTCTAGGCGGCCCTATGAGGGTTATAGGGGGTCCTATGGGAGTTCTAGGGGGTCCTATGGGGGCTTTTGGGGGTCCTAGGGGAGCTCTAGGGGGTCCTAGGGGAACTCTAGGGGGCCCTATGGGGGCTATAGGGCATCCTATGGTGGTTATAGGGGGCCCTAGGGGAGCTCTATGCGTCCTATGGGAGCTCTAGGAGGCCCGTTGGGGGCTATAGGGGGTCGTAGGGGAGCTCCGGGGTACCCGTGGGGTCTCTAGGGGGCCCTATGGGGGCTATAGTGGGTCCTATGGTTGCTATAGGGGGCCCGATGGGGCTATAGGGGGTCCTAGGGCAGAACTGGGTGTCCTAGGGGAGCTATAGGGGGTTCTATGGTGGTTATAGGGTGCGCTGGGGGAGTTCTAGGGGGTCCTATGGGGGCTCTAGGGGGTCCTATGGGGGCTATGGGGGTCCTATGGGGGCTATGGGGGGCCCTATCGGAGTTATAGGGGGTCCTAGGGGAGCTCCGGGGATCCTGTGGGGGCTCTAGGGGGCCCTATGGGGACTACAGTGGGTCCTAGGGGAGCTCTAGGGGGCCCTATGGGAGCTCTAGGGCATCCTATGGGGACTATAGAGAATCCTAAAGAAGCTCTAGGGGGTTCTATCGGGGCTATAGGGGGTCCTATGGGAGCTCTAGGGGGCCCTAGGAGGGTTATAGAGGGTCCTAGGGGAACTCTGAGGGGTCCTAGGGGAGCTCTAGGGGGTCCTATCGGAGCTCTGGCGGTCCTAGGGGAGCTCTAGGGGGTCGTATGGGGGTATAGGGGGTCCTAGGGGAGCTCTGGTGGGTACTAGGGGAGCTCTAGGGCGTCCTATGGGAGCTCTAGGGGGTCCTATGGGAGCTACAGAGAGTCCTATGGTGGTTATAGGGGACCCTATGGGAGCTCTAGGGCGTCCTATGGGCACGACAGAGGGTCCTATAGCAGGTCTAGGGGGGCTATAGGACCTCTAGGGGCTCTATAGGAGCTCTAGGGGGTCTACAGGAGCTCTAGGGGGTCCTGTGGGGGCTCTATGGGGCCCTATGGGAGCTCTAGGACATCCTATGGGGACTATAGAGAATCCTATAGAAGCTCTAGGGGGTTCTATCGGGGCTATAGGGAGTCCTATGGAATTTATAGGGGACCCTATGGGCGCTCTAGGGCATCCTATGGGCACTATAGAGGGTCCTATAGGAGGTCTAGGGGGGCTATAGAAGCTCTAGGGGGTCCTAAGGGGGCTCTAGGGGGTCCTATGGGAGCTGTAGGGGGCCCTATGGGGGTTGTAGGATGTCCTATGTGGGCTATAGGGGGTCCTAGGGGAACTCTAGGGGGCCCTATGGGGGCTATAGGGTATCCTATCGTGGTTTTAGGGGGCCCTAGGGGAGCTCTAGGAGGCTCTCTGGGGGCTATAGGGGATCGTAGGGGAGCTCTGGGGATCTCGTGGGGTCTCTAGGGGGCCCTATGGGGGCTATAGTGGGTCCTATGGTGGCTATAGGGGGCCCTAAGGGAGCTCTAGGGGGCCCGATGGGGGCTATAGGGGGTCCTATGGGAGCTCTGGGGGTCCTAGGGGAGCTCTAGGGGCCATATGGGCGCTATAGGGCAACCTATGGGGACTATAGGGGGTCCTATAGGAGCTCTAGGGTGTCTATAGGAGCTCTAGGGGGTACTATGGGGGCTATAGGGCATCCTATGGTGGTTATAGGGGGCCCTAGGGGAGCTCTAGGTGGTCCTATGGGGGCTATAGGGGATCCTATAGGAGTTCTAGGGGGGCTATAGGAGCTCTAGGGGATCCTATGGGGGCTCTAGATGGTCCTAGGGGAGCTCTAGGGAGCCCTATGGGAGCTCTAGGGGGTCCTAGGGGAGCTCTGGGGGTCCTGTGGGGGCGCTAGGGGGCCCTATGGGGGCTATAGGGCATCCTATGGGGACTATAGGGGGTCCTATAAGAGCTCTAGAAGTGCTATAGGAGCTCTAGGGGATCCTATGGGGCCTATATGGGGTCCTATGATGGTTATAGGGGGCCCTAGGGGAGATCTAGGGGGCCCTATGGGGGCTATAGGGGGTCCTATGGGGGTCCTAGGGGAACTCTAGGGGGTCCCATGGGGGCTATAGGGGGTCCTATCGGAGCTCTGGCGGTCCTAGGGGAGCTCCAGGGGGCCCTAGGGGGCTATAGGGCATCCTATGGTGGTTATAGGGGGTCCTAGGGGAGCTCTGGGGGTCCTGTGGGACCTCTAGGGGGCCCTATGGGGGCTTTTAGGGGTCCTATGGTAGTTATAGGTGGCCCTATGGGAGCTCTAGGGCATCCTATGGGGACTATAGGGGATCCTGTAGGAGCTCTAGGGGGGGCTATAGGAGCTCTAGGGGTTCCTATGGGGGCTCTAGGGGGTCCTATGGGAGTTCTAGGGGGCCCTATGGGGGTTATAGGGGGTCCTAGGGGAGCTCTACGGCATCCCGTAGAGCTCTAGGGGGTCCTATGGGGACATTAGGGGGTTCTATGGGAGCTCTGGGGGTCCAGTGGGGGCTATAGGGGGCCCTATGGGAGCTCTAGGCGGCCCTATGAGGGTTATAGGGGGTCCTATGGGAGTTCTAGGGGATCCTATGGGGGCTTTTGGGGGTCCTAGGGGAGCTCTAGGGGGTCCTAGGGGAACTCTTGGGGGCCCTATGGGGGCTATAGGGCATCCTATGGTGGTTATAGGGGGCCCTAGGGGAGCTCTAAGCGTCCTATGGGAGCTCTAGGAGGCCCGGTGGGGGCTATAGGGGGTCGTAGAGAAGCTCCGGGGTACCCGTGGGGTCTCTAGGGGGCCATATGGGGGCTATAGTGGGTCCTATGGTTGCTATAGGGGGCCCGATGGGGCTATAGGGGGTCCTAGGGCAGAACTGGGTGTCCTAGGGGGGCTATAGGGGGTTCTATGGTGGTTATAGGGCGCGCTGGGGAGCTCTAGGGGGTCCTATGGGGGCTATTGAGGGTCCTATGGTGGTTATAGTGTGCCCTTTGGGAGCTCTAGGGCATCCTATGGGGTCTATCGGGGGTCCTATAGGAGCTCTAGGGGTCTATAGGAGCTCTAGGGGGTCCTATGGGGGCTATAGGGGGTCCTATGGGAGCTCTAGGGGGCCCTATCGGAGTTATAGGGGGTCCTAGGGGAGCTCTGGGGTCCTGTGGGGGCTTTAGGGGGCCCTATGGGGACTACAGTAGGTCCTAGGGGAGCTCTAGGGGGCCCTATGGGAGCTCTAGGGCATCCTATGGGGACTATAGAGAATCCTAAATAAGCTCTAGGGGGTCCTATGGGGGCTATAGGGGGTCCTATCGGAGCTCTGGCGGTCCTAGGGGCGCTCTAGGGGGTCGTAGGGGGTATAGGGGGTCCTATGGGGGCTATAGGGGGTCCTTGGGGAGCTCTGGTGCGTACTAGGGGAGCTCTAGGGCGTCCTATGGGAGCTCTAGGGGGTCCTATGGGAGCTATAGAGAGTCCTATGGTGGTTATAGGGGACCCTATGGGAGCTCTAGGGCGTCCTATGGGCACTACAGAGGGTCCTATAGCAGGTCTAGGGGGACTATAGGACCTCTAGGGGGTCCTTGGGGGCTCTAGGGGATCGTATGGGAGCTCTAGGGGGCCCTATGGGGGTTATAGGGTGTCCTAGGGGAGCTCTAGGGCGTCCCATGGAGCTCTAGGGGCTCCTATGGGGGCTATAGGGGGTTCTGTGGGAGCTCTGGGGGTCCTGTGGGGCTATAGGGGGCCTTATGGGAGCTCTAGGGGGCCCTATGAGGGTTATAGCGGGTACTAGGGGAGCTCTAGGGGGGTCCTATGGGAGCTGTAGGGGGTGCTATGGGAGTTCTAGGGGGGTCCTATGGGGGCTATAGGGGGTCCTATAGGAGATCTAGGGGCTCTATAGGAGCTCTAGGGGGTCCTATGGAGCCTATATGGGGTCCTATGGTGGTTATAGGGGTCCCTAGGGAGCTCTAGGGGGCCCAATGGGGGCTATAGGGCATCCTATGGTGGTTATAGGGGGCTCTAGGGGAGCTCTGGGGGGTCCTAGGGGAGCTCTAGGGGATCCTATGGGGGTTCTAGATGGTCCTAGGGGAGCTCTAGGGAGCCCTATGGGAGCTCTAGGGGGTCCTAGGGGAGCTCTAGGGGGCCCTATGGGAGCTCTAGGGCATCCTATGGGGACTATAGAGAATCCTAAAGAAGCTCTAGGGGGTTCTATCGGGGCTATAGGGGGTCCTATGGGAGCTCTAGGGGGCCCTAGGAGGGTTATAGAGGGTCCTAGGGGAACTCTGAGGGGTCCTAGGGGAGCTCTAGGGGGTCCTATCGGAGCTCTGGCGGTCCTAGGGGAGCTCTAGGGGGTCGTATGGGGGTATAGGGGGTCCTAGGGGAGCTCTGGTGGGTACTAGGGAAGCTCTAGGGGGTCCTATGGGAGCTATAGAGAGTCCTATGGTGGTTATAGGGGACCCTATGGGAGCTCTAGGGCGTCCTATGGGCACTACAGAGGGTCCTATAGCAGGTCTAGGGGGGCTATAGGACCTCTAGGGGGTCCTTGGGGGCTCTAGGGGGTCGTATGGGAGATCTAGGGGGCCCTATGGGGGTTATAGGGTGTCCTAGGGGAGCTCTAGGGCGTCCCATGGAGCTCTAGGGGCTCCTATGGGGGCTATAGGGGGTTCTGTGGGAGCTCTGGGGGTCCTGTGGGGGCTATAGGGGGCCTTATGGGAGCTCTAGGGGGCCCCTATGAGGGTTATAGCGGGTACTAGGGGAGCTCTAGGGGGGTCCTATGGGAGCTGTAGGGGGTGCTATGGGAGTTCTAGGGGGTCCTATGGGGGCTATAGGGGGTCCTATAGGAGATCTAGGGGCTCTATAGGAGCTCTAGGGGGTCCTATGGAGCCTATATGGGGTCCTATGGTGGTTATAGGGGTCCCTAGGGGAGCTCTAGGGGCCCAATGGGGGCTATAGGGCATCCTATGGTGGTTATAGGGGGCCCTAGGGGAGCTCTGGGGGGTCCTAGGGGAGCTCTAGGGGATCCTATGGGGGCTCTAGATGGTCCTAGGGGAGCTCTAGGGAGCCCTATGGGAGCTCTAGGGGGTCCTAGGGGAGCTCTGGGGGTCCTAGGGGAGCTCTAGGGGGCCCTATGGGGGCTATAGGGCATCCTATGGGGACTATAAGGGGTCCTATAGGAGCTCTAGGGGGGCTATAGGAGCTCTATAGGGTCCTATGGGGCCTATATGGGGTCCCATGGTGGTTATAGGAGGCCCTAGGGGACCTCTAGGGGGCCCTATGGGAGCTCTAGGGGGTCCTAGGGGAGCTCTAGGGGGTCCTATGGTGGCTATAGGGGGTCCTAGGGGAGCTCTGGGGGTCCTGTGGGGGCGCTAGGGGCCCTATGGGGGCTATAGTGGGTCCTATGGTGGTTATAGGTGGCCCTATGGCAGCTCTAGGGCATCCTATGGGGACTATAGGGGATCCTATAGGAGCTCTAGGGGAGTTATAAGAGCTCTAG
>NW_028289683.1:15000-62760 GCF_059628265.1 Tinamus guttatus | reverse complement strand
GGCTGCAAAGGGCATGCCAAAGGAAGTGTTTTGCTGTGCCAAGACTCGTGCTGCGCACGCTTTGTGCTTGGAGTGAGAAACAGGTTCCTTGGTGTTTTCTGCGAAACGCTTTAGCAGGCCGTTGGTGCTAGTATGGAGTCAGGGGATGGATGAAGCGGAGAGCCCCGTTTGGAGTGAGGCTGCAAAGGGCATGCCAAAGGAAGTGTTTTGCTGTGCCAAGACTCGTGCTGCGCACGCTTTGTGCTTGGAGTGAGAAACAGGTTCCTTGGTGTTTTCTGCGAAACGCTTTAGCAGCCCGTTGGTGCTAGTATGGAGTCAGGGGATGGATGAAGCGGAGAGCCCCGTTTGGAGTGAGGCTGCAAAGGGCATGCCAAGAGAAGTGTTTTGCTGTGCCAAGACTCGTGCTGCGCACGCTTTGTGCTTGGAGTGAGAAACAGGTTCCTTGGTGTTTTCTGCGAAACGCAGAAACGCAGCCCGTTGGTGCTAGTATGGAGTCAGGGGATGGATGAAGCGGAGAGCCCCGTTTGGAGTGAGGCTGCAAAGGGCATGCCAAAGGAAGTGTTTTGCTGTGCCAAGACTCGTGCTGCGCACCGCTTTGTGCTTGGAGTGAGAAACAGGTTCCTTGGTGTTTTCTGCGAAACGCAGAAACGCAGCCCGTTGGTGCTAGTATGGAGTCAGGGGATGGATGAAGCGGAGAGCCCCGTTTGGAGTGAGGCTGCAAAGGGCATGCCAAAGGAAGTGTTTTGCTGTGCCAAGACTCGTGCTGCGCACGCTTTGTGCTTGGAGTGAGAAACAGGTTCCTTGGTGTTTTCTGCGAAACGCAGAAACGCAGCCCGTTGGTGCTAGTATGGAGTCAGGGGATGGATGAAGCGGAGAGCCCCGTTTGGAGTGAGGCTGCAAAGGGCATGCCAAAGGAAGTGTTTTGCTGTGCCAAGACTCGTGCTGCGCACGCTTTGTGCTTGGAGTGAGAAACAGGTTCCTTGGTGTTTTCTGCGAAACGCTTTAGCAGCCCGTTGGTGCTAGTATGGAGTCAGGGGATGGATGAAGCGGAGAGCCCCGTTTGGAGTGAGGCTGCAAAGGGCATGCCAAAGGAAGTGTTTTGCTGTGCCAAGACTCGTGCTGCGCACGCTTTGTGCTTGGAGTGAGAAACAGGTTCCTTGGTGTTTTCTGCGAAACGCAGAAACGCAGCCCGTTGGTGCTAGTATGGAGTCAGGGGATGGATGAAGCGGAGAGCCCCGTTTGGAGTGAGGCTGCAAAGGGCATGCCAAAGGAAGTGTTCTGCTGTGCCAAGACTCGTGCTGCGCACGCTTTGTGCTTGGAGTGAGAAACAGGTTCCTTGGTGTTTTCTGCGAAACGCAGAAACGCAGCCCGTTGGTGCTAGTATGGAGTCAGGGGATGGATGAAGCGGAGAGCCCCGTTTGGAGTGAGGCTGCAAAGGGCATGCCAAAGGAAGTGTTTTGCTGTGCCAAGACTCGTGCTGCGCACGCTTTGTGCTTGGAGTGAGAAACAGGTTCCTTGGTGTTTTCTGCGAAACGCTTTAGCAGCCCGTTGGTGCTAGTATGGAGTCAGGGGATGGATGAAGCGGAGAGCCCCGTTTGGAGTGAGGCTGCAAAGGGCATGCCAAAGGAAGTGTTTTGCTGTGCCAAGACTCGTGCTGCGCACGCTTTGTGCTTGGAGTGAGAAACAGGTTCCTTGGTGTTTTCTGCGAAACGCAGAAACGCAGCCCGTTGGTGCTAGTATGGAGTCAGGGGATGGATGAAGCGGAGAGCCCCGTTTGGAGTGAGGCTGCAAAGGGCATGCCAAAGGAAGTGTTCTGCTGTGCCAAGACTCGTGCTGCGCACGCTTTGTGCTTGGAGTGAGAAACAGGTTCCTTGGTGTTTTCTGCGAAACGCAGAAACGCAGCCCGTTGGTGCTAGTATGGAGTCAGGGGATGGATGAAGCGGAGAGCCCCGTTTGGAGTGAGGCTGCAAAGGGCATGCCAAAGGAAGTGTTTTGCTGTGCCAAGACTCGTGCTGCGCACGCTTTGTGCTTGGAGTGAGAAACAGGTTCCTTGGTGTTTTCTGCGAAACGCTTTAGCAGCCCGTTGGTGCTAGTATGGAGTCAGGGGATGGATGAAGCGGAGAGCCCCGTTTGGAGTGAGGCTGCAAAGGGCATGCCAAAGGAAGTGTTTTGCTGTGCCAAGACTCGTGCTGCGCACGCTTTGTGCTTGGAGTGAGAAACAAGTTCCTTGGTGTTTTCTGCGAAACGCTTTAGCAGCCCGTTGGTGCTAGTATGGAGTCAGGGGATGGATGAAGCGGAGAGCCCCGTTTGGAGTGAGGCTGCAAAGGGCATGCCAAGAGAAGTGTTTTGCTGTGCCAAGACTCGTGCTGCGCACGCTTTGTGCTTGGAGTGAGAAACAGGTTCCTTGGTGTTTTCTGCGAAACGCTTTAGCAGCCCGTTGGTGCTAGTATGGAGTCAGGGGATGGATGAAGCGGAGAGCCCCGTTTGGAGTGAGGCTGCAAAGGGCATGCCAAAGGAAGTGTTTTGCTGTGCCAAGACTCCTGCTGCGCACGCTTTGTGCTTGGAGTGAGAAACAGGTTCCTTGGTGTTTTCTGCGAAACGCTTTAGCAGCCCGTTGGTGCTAGTATGGAGTCAGGGGATGGATGAAGCGGAGAGCCCCGTTTGGAGTGAGGCTGCAAAGGGCATGCCAAAGGAAGTGTTTTGCTGTGCCAAGACTCGTGCTGCGCACGCTTTGTGCTTGGAGTGAGAAACAGGTTCCTTGGTGTTTTCTGCGAAACGCAGAAACGCAGCCCGTTGGTGCTAGTATGGAGTCAGGGGATGGATGAAGCGGAGAGCCCCGTTTGGAGTGAGGCTGCAAAGGGCATGCCAAAGGAAGTGTTTTGCTGTGCCAAGACTCGTGCTGCGCACGCTTTGTGCTTGGAGTGAGAAACAGGTTCCTTGGTGTTTTCTGCGAAACGCTTTAGCAGCCCGTTGGTGCTAGTATGGAGTCAGGGGATGGATGAAGCGGAGAGCCCCGTTTGGAGTGAGGCTGCAAAGGGCATGCCAAAGGAAGTGTTTTGCTGTGCCAAGACTCGTGCTGCGCACGCTTTGTGCTTGGAGTGAGAAACAGGTTCCTTGGTGTTTTCTGCGAAACGCAGAAACGCAGCCCGTTGGTGCTAGTATGGAGTCAGGGGATGGATGAAGCGGAGAGCCCCGTTTGGAGTGAGGCTGCAAAGGGCATGCCAAAGGAAGTGTTTTGCTGTGCCAAGACTCGTGCTGCGCACGCTTTGTGCTTGGAGTGAGAAACAGGTTCCTTGGTGTTTTCTGCGAAACGCAGAAACGCAGCCCGTTGGTGCTAGTATGGAGTCAGGGGATGGATGAAGCGGAGAGCCCCGTTTGGAGTGAGGCTGCAAAGGGCATGCCAAAGGAAGTGTTTTGCTGTGCCAAGACTCGTGCTGCGCACGCTTTGTGCTTGGAGTGAGAAACAGGTTCCTTGGTGTTTTCTGCGAAACGCTTTAGCAGCCCGTTGGTGCTAGTATGGAGTCAGGGGATGGATGAAGCGGAGAGCCCCGTTTGGAGTGAGGCTGCAAAGGGCATGCCAAAGGAAGTGTTTTGCTGTGCCAAGACTCGTGCTGCGCACGCTTTGTGCTTGGAGTGAGAAACAGGTTCCTTGGTGTTTTCTGCGAAACGCTTTAGCAGCCCGTTGGTGCTAGTATGGAGTCAGGGGATGGATGAAGCGGAGAGCCCCGTTTGGAGTGAGGCTGCAAAGGGCATGCCAAAGGAAGTGTTCTGCTGTGCCAAGACTCGTGCTGCGCACGCTTTGTGCTTGGAGTGAGAAACAGGTTCCTTGGTGTTTTCTGCGAAACGCTTTAGCAGCCCGTTGGTGCTAGTATGGAGTCAGGGGATGGATGAAGCGGAGAGCCCCGTTTGGAGTGAGGCTGCAAAGGGCATGCCAAAGGAAGTGTTTTGCTGTGCCAAGACTCGTGCTGCGCACGCTTTGTGCTTGGAGTGAGAAACAGGTTCCTTGGTGTTTTCTGCGAAACGCTTTAGCAGCCCGTTGGTGCTAGTATGGAGTCAGGGGATGGATGAAGCGGAGAGCCCCGTTTGGAGTGAGGCTGCAAAGGGCATGCCAAAGGAAGTGTTTTGCTGTGCCAAGACTCGTGCTGCGCACGCTTTGTGCTTGGAGTGAGAAACAGGTTCCTTGGTGTTTTCTGCGAAACGCTTTAGCAGCCCCTTGGTGCTAGTATGGAGTCAGGGGATGGATGAAGCGGAGAGCCCCGTTTGGAGTGAGGCTGCAAAGGGCATGCCAAAGGAAGTGTTTTGCTGTGCCAAGACTCGTGCTGCGCACGCTTTGTGCTTGGAGTGAGAAACAGGTTCCTTGGTGTTTTCTGCGAAACGCTTTAGCAGCCCGTTGGTGCTAGTATGGAGTCAGGGGATGGATGAAGCGGAGAGCCCCGTTTGGAGTGAGGCTGCAAAGGGCATGCCAAAGGAAGTGTTTTGCTGTGCCAAGACTCGTGCTGCGCACGCTTTGTGCTTGGAGTGAGAAACAGGTTCCTTGGTGTTTTCTGCGAAACGCTTTAGCAGCCCGTTGGTGCTAGTATGGAGTCAGGGGATGGATGAAGCGGAGAGCCCCGTTTGGAGTGAGGCTGCAAAGGGCATGCCAAGAGAAGTGTTTTGCTGTGCCAAGACTCGTGCTGCGCACGCTTTGTGCTTGGAGTGAGAAACAGGTTCCTTGGTGTTTTCTGCGAAACGCTTTAGCAGCCCGTTGGTGCTAGTATGGAGTCAGGGGATGGATGAAGCGGAGAGCCCCGTTTGGAGTGAGGCTGCAAAGGGCATGCCAAAGGAAGTGTTTTGCTGTGCCAAGACTCGTGCTGCGCACGCTTTGTGCTTGGAGTGAGAAACAGGTTCCTTGGTGTTTTCTGCGAAACGCAGAAACGCAGCCCGTTGGTGCTAGTATGGAGTCAGGGGATGGATGAAGCGGAGAGCCCCGTTTGGAGTGAGGCTGCAAAGGGCATGCCAAAGGAAGTGTTTTGCTGTGCCAAGACTCGTGCTGCGCACGCTTTGTGCTTGGAGTGAGAAACAGGTTCCTTGGTGTTTTCTGCGAAACGCAGAAACGCAGCCCGTTGGTGCTAGTATGGAGTCAGGGGATGGATGAAGCGGAGAGCCCCGTTTGGAGTGAGGCTGCAAAGGGCATGCCAAAGGAAGTGTTCTGCTGTGCCAAGACTCGTGCTGCGCACGCTTTGTGCTTGGAGTGAGAAACAGGTTCTTTGGTGTTTTCTGCGAAACGCTTTAGCAGCCCGTTGGTGCTAGTATGGAGTCAGGGGATGGATGAAGCGGAGAGCCCCGTTTGGAGTGAGGCTGCAAAGGGCATGCCAAAGGAAGTGTTTTGCTGTGCCAAGACTCGTGCTGCGCACGCTTTGTGGTTGGAGTGAGAAACAGGTTCCTTGGTGTTTTCTGCGAAACGCTTTAGCAGCCCGTTGGTGCTAGTATGGAGTCAGGGGATGGATGAAGCGGAGAGCCCCGTTTGGAGTGAGGCTGCAAAGGGCATGCCAAAGGAAGTGTTTTGCTGTGCCAAGACTCGTGCTGCGCACGCTTTGTGCTTGGAGTGAGAAACAGGTTCCTTGGTGTTTTCTGCGAAACGCTTTAGCAGCCCGTTGGTGCTAGTATGGAGTCAGGGGATGGATGAAGCGGAGAGCCCCGTTTGGAGTGAGGCTGCAAAGGGCATGCCAAAGGAAGTGTTTTGCTGTGCCAAGACTCGTGCTGCGCACGCTTTGTGCTTGGAGTGAGAAACAGGTTCCTTGGTGTTTTCTGCGAAACGCAGAAACGCAGCCCGTTGGTGCTAGTATGGAGTCAGGGGATGGATGAAGCGGAGAGCCCCGTTTGGAGTGAGGCTGCAAAGGGCATGCCAAGAGAAGTGTTTTGCTGTGCCAAGACTCGTGCTGCGCACGCTTTGTGCTTGGAGTGAGAAACAGGTTCCTTGGTGTTTTCTGCGAAACGCTTTAGCAGCCCGTTGGTGCTAGTATGGAGTCAGGGGATGGATGAAGCGGAGAGCCCCGTTTGGAGTGAGGCTGCAAAGGGCATGCCAAAGGAAGTGTTCTGCTGTGCCAAGACTCGTGCTGCGCACGCTTTGTGCTTGGAGTGAGAAACAGGTTCCTTGGTGTTTTCTGCGAAACGCTTTAGCAGCCCGTTGGTGCTAGTATGGAGTCAGGGGATGGATGAAGCGGAGAGCCCCGTTTGGAGTGAGGCTGCAAAGGGCATGCCAAGAGAAGTGTTTTGCTGTGCCAAGACTCGTGCTGCGCACGCTTTGTGCTTGGAGTGAGAAACAGGTTCCTTGGTGTTTTCTGCGAAACGCTTTAGCAGCCCGTTGGTGCGAGTATGGAGTCAGGGGATGGATGAAGCGGAGAGCCCCGTTTGGAGTGAGGCTGCAAAGGGCATGCCAAAGGAAGTGTTTTGCTGTGCCAAGACTCGTGCTGCGCACGCTTTGTGCTTGGAGTGAGAAACAGGTTCCTTGGTGTTTTCTGCGAAACGCTTTAGCAGCCCGTTGGTGCTAGTATGGAGTCAGGGGATGGATGAAGCGGAGAGCCCCGTTTGGAGTGAGGCTGCAAAGGGCATGCCAAAGGAAGTGTTTTGCTGTGCCAAGACTCGTGCTGTGCACGCTTTGTGCTTGGAGTGAGAAACAGGTTCCTTGGTGTTTTCTGCGAAACGCTTTAGCAGCCCGTTGGTGCTAGTATGGAGTCAGGGGATGGATGAAGCGGAGAGCCCCGTTTGGAGTGAGGCTGCAAAGGGCATGCCAAAGGAAGTGTTTTGCTGTGCCAAGACTCGTGCTGCGCACGCTTTGTGCTTGGAGTGAGAAACAGGTTCCTTGGTGTTTTCTGCGAAACGCAGAAACGCAGCCCGTTGGTGCTAGTATGGAGTCAGGGGATGGATGAAGCGGAGAGCCCCGTTTGGAGTGAGGCTGCAAAGGGCATGCCAAAGGAAGTGTTTTGCTGTGCCAAGACTCGTGCTGCGCACGCTTTGTGCTTGGAGTGAGAAACAGGTTCCTTGGTGTTTTCTGCGAAACGCAGAAACGCAGCCCGTTGGTGCTAGTATGGAGTCAGGGGATGGATGAAGCGGAGAGCCCCGTTTGGAGTGAGGCTGCAAAGGGCATGCCAAAGGAAGTGTTTTGCTGTGCAAGACTCGTGCTGCGCACGCTTTGTGCTTGGAGTGAGAAACAGGTTCCTTGGTGTTTTCTGCGAAACGCTTTAGCAGCCCGTTGGTGCTAGTATGGAGTCAGGGGATGGATGAAGCGGAGAGCCCCGTTTGGAGTGAGGCTGCAAAGGGCATGCCAAAGGAAGTGTTTTGCTGTGCCAAGACTCGTGCTGCGCACGCTTTGTGCTTGGAGTGAGAAACAGGTTCCTTGGTGTTTTCTGCGAAACGCAGAAACGCAGCCCGTTGGTGCTAGTATGGAGTCAGGGGATGGATGAAGCGGAGAGCCCCGTTTGGAGTGAGGCTGCAAAGGGCATGCCAAAGGAAGTGTTTTGCTGTGCCAAGACTCGTGCTGCGCACGCTTTGTGCTTGGAGTGAGAAACAGGTTCCTTGGTGTTTTCTGCGAAACGCAGAAACGCAGCCCGTTGGTGCTAGTATGGAGTCAGGGGATGGATGAAGCGGAGAGCCCCGTTTGGAGTGAGGCTGCAAAGGGCATGCCAAAGGAAGTGTTTTGCTGTGCCAAGACTCGTGCTGCGCACGCTTTGTGCTTGGAGTGAGAAACAGGTTCCTTGGTGTTTTCTGCGAAACGCTTTAGCAGCCCGTTGGTGCTAGTATGGAGTCAGGGGATGGATGAAGCGGAGAGCCCCGTTTGGAGTGAGGCTGCAAAGGGCATGCCAAAGGAAGTGTTTTGCTGTGCCAAGACTCGTGCTGCGCACGCTTTGTGCTTGGAGTGAGAAACAGGTTCCTTGGTGTTTTCTGCGAAACGCTTTAGCAGCCCGTTGGTGCTAGTATGGAGTCAGGGGATGGATGAAGCGGAGAGCCCCGTTTGGAGTGAGGCTGCAAAGGGCATGCCAAGAGAAGTGTTTTGCTGTGCCAAGACTCGTGCTGCGCACGCTTTGTGCTTGGAGTGAGAAACAGGTTCCTTGGTGTTTTCTGCGAAACGCTTTAGCAGCCCGTTGGTGCTAGTATGGAGTCAGGGGATGGATGAAGCGGAGAGCCCCGTTTGGAGTGAGGCTGCAAAGGGCATGCCAAAGGAAGTGTTCTGCTGTGCCAAGACTCGTGCTGCGCACGCTTTGTGCTTGGAGTGAGAAACAGGTTCCTTGGTGTTTTCTGCGAAACGCTTTAGCAGCCCGTTGGTGCTAGTATGGAGTCAGGGGATGGATGAAGCGGAGAGCCCCGTTTGGAGTGAGGCTGCAAAGGGCATGCCAAGAGAAGTGTTTTGCTGTGCCAAGACTCGTGCTGCGCACGCTTTGTGCTTGGAGTGAGAAACAGGTTCGTTGGTGTTTTCTGCGAAACGCAGAAACGCAGCCCGTTGGTGCTAGTATGGAGTCAGGGGATGGATGAAGCGGAGAGCCCCGTTTGGAGTGAGGCTGCAAAGGGCATGCCAAAGGAAGTGTTTTGCTGTGCCAAGACTCGTGCTGCGCACGCTTTGTGCTTGGAGTGAGAAACAGGTTCGTTGGTGTTTTCTGCGAAACGCTTTAGCAGCCCGTTGGTGCTAGTATGGAGTCAGGGGATGGATGAAGCGGAGAGCCCCGTTTGGAGTGAGGCTGCAAAGGGCATGCCAAAGGAAGTGTTTTGCTGTGCCAAGACTCGTGCTGCGCACGCTTTGTGCTTGGAGTGAGAAACAGGTTCCTTGGTGTTTTCTGCGAAACGCTTTAGCAGCCCGTTGGTGCTAGTATGGAGTCAGGGGATGGATGAAGCGGAGAGCCCCGTTTGGAGTGAGGCTGCAAAGGGCATGCCAAAGGAAGTGTTTTGCTGTGCCAAGACTCGTGCTGCGCACGCTTTGTGCTTGGAGTGAGAAACAGGTTCCTTGGTGTTTTCTGCGAAACGCTTTAGCAGCCCGTTGGTGCTAGTATGGAGTCAGGGGATGGATGAAGCGGAGAGCCCCGTTTGGAGTGAGGCTGCAAAGGGCATGCCAAAGGAAGTGTTTTGCTGTGCCAAGACTCGTGCTGCGCACGCTTTGTGCTTGGAGTGAGAAACAGGTTCCTTGGTGTTTTCTGCGAAACGCAGAAACGCAGCCCGTTGGTGCTAGTATGGAGTCAGGGGATGGATGAAGCGGAGAGCCCCGTTTGGAGTGAGGCTGCAAAGGGCATGCCAAAGGAAGTGTTCTGCTGTGCCAAGACTCGTGCTGCGCACGCTTTGTGCTTGGAGTGAGAAACAGGTTCCTTGGTGTTTTCTGCGAAACGCTTTAGCAGCCCGTTGGTGCTAGTATGGAGTCAGGGGATGGATGAAGCGGAGAGCCCCGTTTGGAGTGAGGCTGCAAAGGGCATGCCAAAGGAAGTGTTCTGCTGTGCCAAGACTCGTGCTGCGCACGCTTTGTGCTTGGAGTGAGAAACAGGTTCCTTGGTGTTTTCTGCGAAACGCAGAAACGCAGCCCGTTGGTGCTAGTATGGAGTCAGGGGATGGATGAAGCGGAGAGCCCCGTTTGGAGTGAGGCTGCAAAGGGCATGCCAAAGGAAGTGTTCTGCTGTGCCAAGACTCGTGCTGCGCACGCTTTGTGCTTGGAGTGAGAAACAGGTTCCTTGGTGTTTTCTGCGAAACGCTTTAGCAGCCCGTTGGTGCTAGTATGGAGTCAGGGGATGGATGAAGCGGAGAGCCCCGTTTGGAGTGAGGCTGCAAAGGGCATGCCAAAGGAAGTGTTTTGCTGTGCCAAGACTCGTGCTGCGCACGCTTTGTGCTTGGAGTGAGAAACAGGTTCCTTGGTGTTTTCTGCGAAACGCTTTAGCAGGCCGTTGGTGCTAGTATGGAGTCAGGGGATGGATGAAGCGGAGAGCCCCGTTTGGAGTGAGGCTGCAAAGGGCATGCCAAAGGAAGTGTTTTGCTGTGCCAAGACTCGTGCTGCGCACGCTTTGTGCTTGGAGTGAGAAACAGGTTCCTTGGTGTTTTCTGCGAAACGCTTTAGCAGCCCGTTGGTGCTAGTATGGAGTCAGGGGATGGATGAAGCGGAGAGCCCCGTTTGGAGTGAGGCTGCAAAGGGCATGCCAAGAGAAGTGTTTTGCTGTGCCAAGACTCGTGCTGCGCACGCTTTGTGCTTGGAGTGAGAAACAGGTTCCTTGGTGTTTTCTGCGAAACGCTTTAGCAGCCCGTTGGTGCTAGTATGGAGTCAGGGGATGGATGAAGCGGAGAGCCCCGTTTGGAGTGAGGCTGCAAAGGGCATGCCAAAGGAAGTGTTCTGCTGTGCCAAGACTCGTGCTGCGCACGCTTTGTGCTTGGAGTGAGAAACAGGTTCCTTGGTGTTTTCTGCGAAACGCTTTAGCAGCCCGTTGGTGCTAGTATGGAGTCAGGGGATGGATGAAGCGGAGAGCCCCGTTTGGAGTGAGGCTGCAAAGGGCATGCCAAGAGAAGTGTTTTGCTGTGCCAAGACTCGTGCTGCGCACGCTTTGTGCTTGGAGTGAGAAACAGGTTCCTTGGTGTTTTCTGCGAAACGCTTTAGCAGCCCGTTGGTGCGAGTATGGAGTCAGGGGATGGATGAAGCGGAGAGCCCCGTTTGGAGTGAGGCTGCAAAGGGCATGCCAAAGGAAGTGTTTTGCTGTGCCAAGACTCGTGCTGCGCACGCTTTGTGCTTGGAGTGAGAAACAGGTTCCTTGGTGTTTTCTGCGAAACGCTTTAGCAGCCCGTTGGTGCTAGTATGGAGTCAGGGGATGGATGAAGCGGAGAGCCCCGTTTGGAGTGAGGCTGCAAAGGGCATGCCAAAGGAAGTGTTTTGCTGTGCCAAGACTCGTGCTGCGCACGCTTTGTGCTTGGAGTGAGAAACAGGTTCCTTGGTGTTTTCTGCGAAACGCTTTAGCAGCCCGTTGGTGCTAGTATGGAGTCAGGGGATGGATGAAGCGGAGAGCCCCGTTTGGAGTGAGGCTGCAAAGGGCATGCCAAAGGAAGTGTTTTGCTGTGCCAAGACTCGTGCTGCGCACGCTTTGTGCTTGGAGTGAGAAACAGGTTCCTTGGTGTTTTCTGCGAAACGCAGAAACGCAGCCCGTTGGTGCTAGTATGGAGTCAGGGGATGGATGAAGCGGAGAGCCCCGTTTGGAGTGAGGCTGCAAAGGGCATGCCAAAGGAAGTGTTTTGCTGTGCCAAGACTTGTGCTGCGCACGCTTTGTGCTTGGAGTGAGAAACAGGTTCCTTGGTGTTTTCTGCGAAACGCTTTAGCAGCCCGTTGGTGCTAGTATGGAGTCAGGGGATGGATGAAGCGGAGAGCCCCGTTTGGAGTGAGGCTGCAAAGGGCATGCCAAAGGAAGTGTTCTGCTGTGCCAAGACTCGTGCTGCGCACGCTTTGTGCTTGGAGTGAGAAACAGGTTCCTTGGTGTTTTCTGCGAAACGCTTTAGCAGCCCGTTGGTGCTAGTATGGAGTCAGGGGATGGATGAAGCGGAGAGCCCCGTTTGGAGTGAGGCTGCAAAGGGCATGCCAAAGGAAGTGTTTTGCTGTGCCAAGACTCGTGCTGCGCACGCTTTGTGCTTGGAGTGAGAAACAGGTTCCTTGGTGCTTTCTGCGAAACGCTTTAGCAGCCCGTTGGTGCTAGTATGGAGTCAGGGGATGGATGAAGCGGAGAGCCCCGTTTGGAGTGAGGCTGCAAAGGGCATGCCAAAGGAAGTGTTTTGCTGTGCCAAGACTCGTGCTGCGCACGCTTTGTGCTTGGAGTGAGAAACAGGTTCCTTGGTGTTTTCTGCGAAACGCTTTAGCAGCCCGTTGGTGCTAGTATGGAGTCAGGGGATGGATGAAGCGGAGAGCCCCGTTTGGAGTGAGGCTGCAAAGGGCATGCCAAAGGAAGTGTTTTGCTGTGCCAAGACTCGTGCTGCGCACGCTTTGTGCTTGGAGTGAGAAACAGGTTCCTTGGTGTTTTCTGCGAAACGCTTTAGCAGCCCGTTGGTGCTAGTATGGAGTCAGGGGATGGATGAAGCGGAGAGCCCCGTTTGGAGTGAGGCTGCAAAGGGCATGCCAAAGGAAGTGTTCTGCTGTGCCAAGACTTGTGCTGCGCACGCTTTGTGCTTGGAGTGAGAAACAGGTTCCTTGGTGTTTTCTGCGAAACGCAGAAACGCAGCCCGTTGGTGCTAGTATGGAGTCAGGGGATGGATGAAGCGGAGAGCCCCGTTTGGAGTGAGGCTGCAAAGGGCATGCCAAAGGAAGTGTTCTGCTGTGCCAAGACTTGTGGAGGCTTGTTCAAAGACAATAGTACCTTGTTAGCAGATAGTTAACCACAAGGGTGTCAGTCTTTGCAGCAGATGGGGGACAGAGCCGAGAAAGACGAGGACTGAGGAACACCTCCCCCTGCCCCGTGTGCGACGTGTCTTGCCAGAAGAAAAGAAACAAAGCCAGACAACCGCGCAGGTGGCCAGATGCTGATTGGTTGTGCGCTTTGCAACACTTGTGTTAAGAAAGTATAAAAAGAAGTCGGTTTGGAAATAAAGTTGTCTCACTCTGCACCCCAGACTGAGTCCGTTTCTTCACAAGGTGCAACAAATGGCGCCCAACGTGGGGCACGAAGACTAGCTGTCTCTCCGGTTGCACCGCCCAGCTGAACTCCCGGGAATCACGCTGAAAGGAAGCGTAAGGATCAAGCTGAAAGGAAGCTTACTTTGTGTGCACACTAAAAGCCTCTTGAAAGGAAAGAGGTAAGCGGCTGGGAACTATGGGTTCATACCTAATGAAGGAACAAAAGGACGATTTAGAAGCTTCTCCTAAAAACTTGAAACCGCAAAGAAAAAAATTAGGTGAAGAAGAGCTGCAAAAGGTTCTTGCATGGGCTTCTAAAGACGATCCTTCGGTGAATAGTAAGAATGTTTTTAATCTGGAAAGATGGGACCAAATTGGGGTCCGACTGTGGGATAGTGCCACGCGCGGTGATAAGGCTGCTGCTAACCTGTTGCCACAATGGCGAGTTGTACTCGAAATATTGAAATCTCATAGTGGGTTGCAGTCGAACATAAATGACGGGATCGGGGCCCCTGCCATCCCCTCCGCGCCTCCTTTACCTCAATCGTGTCCTGATGAGAATCAGAAAAGAAAACGTGCTGCAAAAGCCTTTGCGGTACTGCCACCTGATGAACAGGACGATGATCCTTTTGGTCCGGGTCCTATTGACCCTGGAAAGGAGCCAGACCTATACCCCCCGGATCCTCACGATAAATGGGCCTCAGTAAAACGAGGAGCAAAACAGGCGGGGGATGTGGGCATGCTGAAAGCCTTTCCCGTTATCTGTGCACCAGACCAGAATCCGCGTTGGGAAGGTTTGTCGTATAATCTTATTAAGGACGTGCGACGTACGGTGACAGATCATGGCCTTGGCGCACCATATACCACCCACCTTATACAATCTCTTTGTGATTCTTCGGTTTTTACTCCCCATGATTTTAAAACTTTGTTTCGCCTCATTATGACTGATATGCAATACACGATGTGGGAATCGAAAATGAGAGAGCTTGCTCGAGCTCAGGGGGAGGAAAACCAGCGGCTGTCGAAAAAAGGTCCTTTACGGGCTGTTACTGTGGACGTGCTAATGGGGGAGGGCGATCACAGTGCTACAACAGCACAAGCAGAAATCCCCCCTGAGGGCTTGCAACAAGTTAAGGCACTTGCTCTCCGCGCCCTTAAGGCCGTTCCGGAGAGTGGTAAACAAAGACAACCTTTTGTTAGCATAAGACAAGATGCGAATGAGCCATATATGAAGTTTTTGGATCGGCTTAATGAGGCTCTGGAGAAACAAATTGATAATGAACAAGCACGAAGCTACATTTTTAAGCAACTAGCAGTTGAGAATGCTAACCCTGATTGCCAGAGAGTTTTGCGGCCACTAAAGGATCCTACTATTGATGACATGCTAAAAGCATGTATTAATGTCGGTACCAAACAGTATGAATATTCACTGATGGCCGAAACATTTGCAACAATGTCTATGAAAAGGCCATGTTTTGCTTGTGGCCAATTTGGGCATATTCGTAAATACTGTCCGAAAACACAAGCAAACAAAGGAGCGCCTGGACTATGTCCGCGCTGCCACAAAGGACAACACTATGCTAATCAGTGTCGATCAAAATTTGATAAGGAAGGTCGACCGCAAGCCCCTTCGGGAAACTTCAAGCGGAGCGCGGCAAGGGGTCGCGCCATGACGGCAAATCACCCCTCGGAGTGGCTCCCACCGGGAAGCAGCCGCCGCTTGTGCGCCAGCACAAGCGGCAGCGCCGGGGTGGACCTGGCCACCACAATAGAAGTGCTAATTACTGATACATCAGTTGTGCTAATTCCAACTGGTGTCCACGGCCCCCTGGGGCGAGGAATGGCAGCACTATTGATTGGGCGATTTTCAACAACGAGACAAGGGCTGTTTGTGTTACCTGCAGTTATCAACGCAGATTTCAAAGGAGAAATTAAGATAATGGTATGGACTCCGATACCACCCTGTACTGTGCCAGCAGGAAGCCGAATAGCACAATTAGTATACTTTTTACCACAGACACCAAACGCTGCAAACATTAACCATGGCACAGGCTCTTTTGGGTCCACAGGGCATGAAATTTTCTGGACTCAACAGATAACTATGAATTGCCCGCAGATATCCTGTACGCTACAAGCAGGACTGATAAAATTTAATGTACAAGGAATTTTAGATAGTGGAGCAGATGTTACAGTCATCGCTGCCTCACAATGGCCAAACAGTTTACCCCTAGTTAAGGCACATACATCGCTTTCAGGAATTGGTGGGCAGAGTACTCCAATGCAAAGCAAAAGATTGATAAATATTATTGGCCCAGAAGGAAGAACTGCAAACATTAGGCCATTTATATTGCCTGGATCCATCACCTTGTGGGGGAGAGACTGTTTGAGTCAATGGGGCATGCAGTTAAGCACGGATTTTTCTTAGGGGTCACTATCCAGCAGCAGGTCCCACCCATGATTTGGAAAACGGACAAGCCAGTGTGGGTAGATCAGTGGCCCCTTCCACAAAATAAACTGCTGCAATTACACAAGTTAGTAGATGAACAATTGCAAGCTGGTCATATAGTTCCTACTACAAGCCCCTGGAACACGCCAGTTTTTGTAATTCAAAAGAAAAATAATTCCTGGAGGCTGTTACATGACCTTAGAAAAATCAATGAAGTCATCGAAGATATGGGAGCCTTACAGCCTGGACTCCCTTCTCCAGCAATGTTACCTCAAACATGGACTTTGATAGTAATCGATTTGAAAGACTGTTTCTTTACCATTCCACTTGCACCGCAAGATGCACCTCGGTTTGCATTTTCTGTACCTTCCATCAATGCTATGGAACCGCATAGCAGATACCATTGGAGAGTTCTGCCACAAGGCATGAAAAATAGTCCTACATTATGTCAACAATTTGTGGCAGCAGTTTTAAGCCCAATACGCAAATATTTTGATAATGTCCTCATCTATCACTATATGGACGATATATTGATTGCTGCAGAGCAAAAGGAAACAGCAGAAGAGGCTCTGCATCAGATTACGCGAGCAGCATCAGCTGCAGGATTAAGAATTGCGGAAGATAAAGTACAGGAAAGTCCGCCTTGGCGATATTTAGGATGGAGAATTTCTGATCATCAAATTCGACCACAATCATTGACCTTAAAGACAGACATAAGGACTTTGAATGATCTTCAAAAACTTTTGGGAACTATTAATTGGATCCGTCCCTCCTTAGGAATTTCCACAGAAGAATTACATCCTCTATTTAAGCTCTTAGAAGGAGACACGAGTTTGACATCCTCAAGAAAGCTCACCCCTCCCGCGCGAGCTGCGCTTGGTAAAGTTGTGGACAAATTAACCACTCAGACTGTTCACAGACGAAAGCAGAATTATCCTGTCAGTCTTTTTGTTTTTTATTCTAGCTTCCAACCTTATGGCCTATTAGCACAATGGATACCACAGGACGCATGTCCATTAATAATCTTAGAGTGGGTGTTTCTGCCTCATAATTTTGGCAAAACTGTCACCACCGCTATTGATATGATTGCAATGGTTATTCAAAAAGGAAGAGAGCGTTTGATGTTTCTAGATGGCACAGAGCCTAATATTATTTATTTACCACTTGATACAAAACAATTAACCTTTTTGACTCACCAGTCTTTTGTTCACAAGCACGTTTGTCGCATGACTTTTATCACCAAAATGCAAAAGCGTTACGGAGGTCGTTCCAGTTGACTCAGGAACAAGCTAGACAAATCATACGGTCATGCCCAGACTGCCAGCGCATTTTACCAGTACCATCCATCGGTGTAAACCCTCGCGGTCTTTCTGTGCTTGAAATTTGGCAATCAGATGTAACGCATATCCCTGAATTTGGCAGATTTAAATATGTACATGTTTCTGTTGATACCTTCTCATCCTGTATCTATGCTTCTGTACATACAGGTGAGAAGGCCAAGGACGTATGTCGACACTTTATTATGGCCTTTGCAATATTGGGAGTGCCAAAAACTATAAAAACTGACAATGGTCCAGCCTATATAGCGCAAAAAACACAAATATTCTTTCAACAATGGGGAATCCAACACATCACAGGTATCCCCCATTCACCCACAGGCCAAGCTATTATCGAGCGCACACATGGCACCCTTAAAAATATGTTACAAAAACAAAAAAGGGGGAGTGTAGGCTTATCCCCACAGGAACGCATAGCGAAAGCTTGCTATGTGTTGAATTTTTTAAATCGCTGGACAGAAGAGGGCCCCCCTATATACCAACATTTTGATTCACAGAGACAACACAAAGTTCAGGATAAAGCCCAGGTTATCATCAAAAACCCACAGACAAATCAGTGGGAAGGGCCTTTTTCTTTAATAACCTGGGGTAGAGGATATGCTTGTGTTTCTACAGGCTCAGGGCCAAGATGGGTACCTGCTCGATGGATTAAGCCTTTTTTAACACAGTCATCACCATCATCCACACCACCGTGACATCATCCACACAGCAGTGGATGCTGTCCCAAGCTAAAACCTACATATGGGTAATTCTGGCCAATCAAATTTGACAGGACATGTTATACTATCTAGTCCAGTAAATCCGTTTGTAACCTGTCTAGTAGGACAGCCTGTTGATGTTTGGCATATTTCGTTTATTGTTAGTGTGCCTGCTTTGTTTCTTGTTATGTGTTTAAGGATAGATCATTTAATTAAGTCATGGCTGTTCAAACAAAAACAAATAAAGAAGGGTGAGATGTGGAGGCTTGTTCAAAGACAATAGTACCTTGTTAGCAGATAGTTAACCACAAGGGTGTCAGTCTTTGCAGCAGATGGGGGACAGAGCCGAGAAAGACGAGGACTGAGGAACACCTCCCCCTGCCCCGTGTGCGACGTGTCTTGCCAGAAGAAAAGAAACAAAGCCAGACAACCGCGCAGGTGGCCAGATGCTGATTGGTTGTGCGCTTTGCAACACTTGTGTTAAGAAAGTATAAAAAGAAGTCGGTTTGGAAATAAAGTTGTCTCACTCTGCACCCCAGACTGAGTCCGTTTCTTCACAAGGTGCAACAAAGACTCGTGCTGCGCACGCTTTGTGCTTGGAGTGAGAAACAGGTTCCTTGGTGTTTTCTGCGAAACGCTTTAGCAGCCCGTTGGTGCTAGTATGGAGTCAGGGGATGGATGAAGCGGAGAGCCCCGTTTGGAGTGAGGCTGCAAAGGGCATGCCAAAGGAAGTGTTCTGCTGTGCCAAGACTCGTGCTGCGCACGCTTTGTGCTTGGAGTGAGAAACAGGTTCCTTGGTGCTTTCTGCGAAACGCTTTAGCAGCCCGTTGGTGCTAGTATGGAGTCAGGGGATGGATGAAGCGGAGAGCCCCGTTTGGAGTGAGGCTGCAAAGGGCATGCCAAAGGAAGTGTTTTGCTGTGCCAAGACTCGTGCTGCGCACGCTTTGTGCTTGGAGTGAGAAACAGGTTCCTTGGTGTTTTCTGCGAAACGCTTTAGCAGCCCGTTGGTGCTAGTATGGAGTCAGGGGATGGATGAAGCGGAGAGCCCCGTTTGGAGTGAGGCTGCAAAGGGCATGCCAAAGGAAGTGTTTTGCTGTGCCAAGACTTGTGCTGCGCACGCTTTGTGCTTGGAGTGAGAAACAGGTTCCTTGGTGTTTTCTGCGAAACGCTTTAGCAGCCCGTTGGTGCTAGTATGGAGTCAGGGGATGGATGAAGCGGAGAGCCCCGTTTGGAGTGAGGCTGCAAAGGGCATGCCAAGAGAAGTGTTTTGCTGTGCCAAGACTCGTGCTGCGCACGCTTTGTGCTTGGAGTGAGAAACAGGTTCCTTGGTGTTTTCTGCGAAACGCTTTAGCAGCCCGTTGGTGCTAGTATGGAGTCAGGGGATGGATGAAGCGGAGAGCCCCGTTTGGAGTGAGGCTGCAAAGGGCATGCCAAAGGAAGTGTTTTGCTGTGCCAAGACTCGTGCTGCGCACGCTTTGTGCCTCGGATGAGAAACTGGGTTGTTTCTGTTTTGCTGCCGAAACGAATGCTGGAAGAGCCCTTTAGTGTAAGCGTGGAGTTCAGCGAGGGAAGAAGCGCAGAGCCCCATTTGGAGTGAGGCTGTAAAGAGCATGCCAAGGGAAGTGTGAAGCAGTGCCAACACATGCTGGGCACACTTTTTGGGTGGGATGAGAAACAGGGTTGTTGGTGTTTTCCTGCTGAAAGAAATGCAGGACGTGTACGTTAGTGATAGCATGGAGTTAGGAGATGGCCATCGCGTGCCATCTCCTGTCCGAAAATCGGTACTGCAACAGGGAGTTGGAGGCTGCGCATGCGCAGAGCGTCGGATGGGCTCACTGCTGCCATCGCGTGTTCGCAAATCGGTACTGCAACATCCAGCGGAGGGCCACGCATGCGCAGAGCATCGCGAGGGCTCACTGCTGCCAGTCCGAAGCTCGGTACTGCACCTGGGGAACCCTCAATGACGTCACCGGTGACAGCGACGACAGCGCAGGAGCCCCGCGGTTACCCCGTGACCCCCCATGTCCTCTCAGTGACCCCCCTGCAACGGTGGCAACGCGCCGCCATTGGCGGAGCCGTCGCTAGGGGCAACGCGCGCGATTGGCGGAGCCGTCGCCGGGGGCAACGCGCGGCGGAAGGGGCGGGTCGCCGGAAGCTGAGGGCGCAGGCAGCGGCAGCGATGGCGGCGGCTCCAGGTCAGGGGGGAGCTGGTGTCACCCACGAGGGACATTAGGGGAACGGAGAGGGGCTGGTGTCACCCACAGGGGGACTTTGGGGTAACGAGGGGGCTGGTGTCACCCACAGGGGGACATTGGGGTAACGAGGGGGCTGGTGACACCCCCAGGGGAACATTGGGGTAACGGGGGGGCTGGTGTCACCCACAGGGGGACATTGGGGTAACGAGGGGGCTGGTGACACCCCCAGGGCGACATTAGGGTAACGGGGGGGGCTGGTGTCACCCACAGGGGGACATTGGGGTAACGAGGGGTCTGGTGACACCCCCAGGGGAACATTGGGGTAACGGGGGGGCTGGTGTCACCCACAGGGGGACATTGGGGTAACGAGGGGGCTGGTGACACCCCCAGGGCGACATTAGGGTAACGGGGGGGGCTGGTGTCACCCACAGGGGGACCTTGGGGTAACGAGGGGTCTGGTGACACCCCCAGGGGAACATTGGGGTAACGGGGGGGCTGGTGTCACCCACAGGGGGACATTGGGGTAACGAGGGGGCTGGTGACACCCGCAGGGGGACATTGGGGTAACAGGGGGGGCTGGTGTCACACGCAGGGGGACATTGGGACCCCCTCGTGCCCCAGCGCAGACCATGGAGCTGGGGCTGGAGCTACCGGGTAGGAAAACGGGATCCAGGGGGGGGTTAGTGAGGGGGCGGGGGATAATGGGTGGGGGTTAATGAGGGGGCTCGTTAACGAGGGAGGGTTAATGGGGGGGGTTAATGAGGGGGCCGGCTGAGGAGGTAGGGTTAATGAGGGGATTAATGAAGGGGCTCGTTAATGGGGGGGGGGGGGTTAATGAAGGAGCTCATTAATGGGGGGGGCTTAATGAGGGAGTTAACAAAGGGGCTCGTTAAGGCCCCGCCGTTAATCTCCCCCCACAGGCGGCGCCTGAAGCCTTTGCAGGAGCAGCCGGGGCTGCAGCGGGTCCTGGGGGGCCTCAGCGGTGCCCTGGGCAGTGACAGGATTAGTCGGGGCCTGCGGAGCTGCCTGGAGCATGTGGGGACAAGGGGGGGAGCATGGGGGGGGACAGGGACACAGGGGGGTGATGGGGACATGGGGGAGACACAGGGACATGGGGGGACGGGGATCCAGGGGGGAATAGGGGTAACGTGGGGGCTTTGGGGGGCCGCGCAGGGACACGGGGCCGTTGGGTCCCTGGGGCCGCGCTGGCCCATCCCTGCCGCAGGCCGCCGCGGGGCTGCACTGGCACCCGGCATCCTGGCTGCGCTGCGAGAGCCTCTGGGGCTGCTGCACGAGGCGGCGCGGGAGCCGCTGGCGCCCGGGGACGCCAGGAGTGGCACCGCATGTCCCCGGGTGTCCCCTGTGTCACCTGCATGTCCCTCCGTGTGTCCCCGTGTGTGTCCTTGTGTCCCCTGAGTGTACCCTGCGTGTCCCCGTGTGTCCCCTGTGTGTCCCCGTGTGTCCTTCAGTGTGTCCCTCCATGTCCCCTGTGTCCCTCCATGTCCCCCCATGTTCCTCCATGTCCCCCCATGTTCCTCCATGTCCCTCCGTATCCCCTGTGTCCCCCAGTGTTCCCTCCATGTGTCCCTCCGTGTGTCCCCATGTTCCTCCATGTCCTCTGAGTCCCACCATGTTCCCCCATGTCCCCAGTGTCCCCCCATGTCTCCCATGTCCCTCATATTCCTCCGTGTCCCCCTGTAGGAGGTCGGCCGGAGTCAGGACACCCACTCAATGGGAGTTAAAGGATCCTGCTCGTTTATTAGCTTGCATGCAGCACATTTATATGATTGTGGCAGTTAGTGATGTCACTGTGCAGGCTCCTGATTGGTAGACAATGATGTAACTGAGACCCTTACAGTTCCCCTTACTTGTTTAGCTCCTCCTTTTAGTTCAACAGCTCTTTTATTCCCCTAATAAATCTCTTCCTGTGCAGCTCATAAATCTTGTCCTCTCCCACTATTAATGTTATTCCTGTTCTCCTAATAATTCTCTTTGACTGCAGGTAATAATTTTCTTTTTATTCCCCTAATCATTCTCTTCCTCACCTGCCCATAATTCTCTTCCTCTCCCAGTAATAATTTCATTCCTCTTTGCCCAATAAGTCTTTTCCATGCCAGATAATAATTCTCTCTTTATTCCCCTAATAACGCTTGTCCTCTCCAGCTAATACTTCCCCTCTTTTCCTGGTAATAATTATCTTCCCATCTCCCTCATAATTCTCTTGGTCTCCTGCTAATAAATCTCATTTTCTCTCTCTAATTATTTTATTCTTATTCTCCCAAAAATTCTCTTCCACTGCAGGTAGGAATTCTCTCTTTTTATCCCCCTAATTATTTCCTTCTGCTCACGCTAATAATTCTACCCCATTCTCCCAATAACTCACTTTCACACCAGGTGATAATTTTATTTCCCAAGTCATTCCCTTTGGCTCCCAGCTCATAAATTTCTTCCTCTCCTGCTAATAATGTTTTTCCTACTCCTCTAATGCATACCTTTTACTCCAGTTAAATATTCTCTTTTTCTTCCCCTAATAATTCTCTTCAGCTTTGTCTAATTTTTCTCCTCCCACTAATGTTTCTCTTCTATTCTAGTTAATAATTCTCTGTATTTCCCCACTGTCATTGTCTTGCTCTGCTGTAAAGTCTGTTCCTCTCCCACTAATACATTTATTCCTACTCTGATAGTCATTTTCTTACTATTTTGCTAATCATTTTCTTCCTATTGTCCTAATCGTTATCTTCCTCTTCTAATTGTTTTCCTATTCCTCTAAAAATTTTCTTTCTTCCTGCTAATAATTCCCCTCTTATTCCACTAATTATTTTCTTCCTATTTTCCTGAATAATTCTCTTATTATGTTAATAACTTTACTCCTGTTCCTCTCATAATGCTCTATTCTGCTAGGAATTCTCTTCCTCTCCCGCTAATAATTCTCTGCTTTTCCCACTTTAATTCTCTTCCTCCTCTTTTAAGAATCCTCTCCCGCTCGTCATTATCTTCCTCTTTGCCTAAGAATTCTTTTCTGTTTCTCTGATCACTTTCCTCACATTCTGCTAATAATTCTCTTCCCCTTCCCACTAATAAATCTCCTCCTATTCTCCTGATCACTATCTTCCTATTTTGCTAATAATTTTCTTCCTCGCTGGCTAATGCTTCTCCTCTTCTCTCACTAATAATTTTCTACCTTTCCCAGTATCATTCTCTTCCTCTTCTGTTAAGAATTCTCTCTGCTACTAATAGTTCTCTTCCCCTCCCACTAATAATTTCATTCTTCTCCTTATCATTTTCTTTCTCTTGAGCTACAAACTCTCTTCTTATAGCCCTAAAATTTTTCATAAATGCTAAAAACTCCCTTTCTATCCCCCAAAATAGTTTTTTACTATCATGCTGTAAAATGCTGCACTCGGAAAGCCATAGCGGCAGCGAGGGAAGGAGATATCAAATACCGTTTTAGCTATACGCCCGACTCCGGCGGTATCCGATTCACAGACGGTCGGTGGACCGTAGGCCCGATCGCCTTCCTAGGCGCTAATCGAGTTCCCAAATAGCACGATCGGCTCTAAGCTCATATCCGGCAGTATCAGATTCACGAACAGTCTGTCAACGGTAGGTCCGATCGCGCCCCCCAAACAAGCGGAGTTCACAAACAGCACGATTTATTCAAATGCAACATTTTCAAAGCAGGTTTTGGGTGTCAGTACAGGAAATTCTGTACTACAGCGTGGGGTTTTTAGCTAGCTCTGAACACGCTCCATACAAACGTGCAGTCATCGCTCACCCCAGAAGATGGGAGAGGGCTGTCAGTCTCGAGTCTCCTCAGGCGGCATCCCGACCCCAGGGGAAGAAAGGGGGTCAGCCCATCGACAGACTCAGGAGTTACGACGATTTCCTCCCCGCTGCTTTTTCCTCCTGAGTTCACCTTTTATACTTTTCTTTATATTCAGGTGGAGCTTGAGTGACTAGAGTCATACTTAATATTGTTATTGATTGGTAAAAAAAAAAAGTTTCTCGCCTTCATTTAAACGTACAGTCAATTGAAAATCTATAGCATGTGCTCAGTGAGGAGCAGTTGTATCTTGGAGGCGGGTAACTTTTGGGATGGAGGTGCATTTGGACATTATAATAAGCAAAGTTTAAGCAAAGTTCATCCGAAAGGAGCAATTTGCCACCTTTGCTGGCTCAGCACCTGACATGTTATTGTATATCTCCCATCGGACAGCTACCGTGCAGCTCATCAGCGGCCCAGCACAGGGAGCGCCACAGAGTTTGGCCGCGGTATCTTCGCTCCACTCCAGCCTCCGTTACTCCCCTTTGCCGCTGCGAGGAGGGCAGATTGTGACGCCCAGGGAACCGTGGAGAAGCAGAGTCCATGCGTACCAACCGTTCCGAAAGCGGTAACTGCGTATCGCCCCCAAGCAAGCTTTTGTAATGCCAAAACTTCTGTTAGGCCCTAGTTTTTCTCTCGGTTCCTGCTTTCAAACAATTCTTCCACGCATGCCAAGTATTCTATCATCGTGATCCTAATACCGCATTTCCCAAATTCCCCACAAATAAATCTCTTCCTCTCCAGCTAATATTTTTATTCCTACTCTCCCTATTTTACTCCACTTCATTCTCTTCCTATTCCATTAATTTTTTTTTCCTATTCCTGTGATATTTTTCTTCCTGTTCCTCTAATAATTCTCTTCCTATTCTACTATTAATTCTCTTGCTCTCTGGCTAATACTGCTCCTCTTTTTCCACTGTAGTTGTTTTCCTCTCGTTAAGAATTATGTTCCTCTCCCGCTAATACTTTTCTTCCTATTTCTATAACTTTTTTTTTTTTTTTTTTTACTATTCTGATAATTATCTGCCTATTCCCCGATACTTCTCTTCCTCTCCTGCTAATAATGCTCCTCCTATTACACTAATTATTCTCTTCCCATTTTCCCGTTAATTCTCTTCCTATTCCATTAGGAATTCTATTCCAATTACTATGATAATTTTTTACTTAATCCTCTAATGATTCTTTTTATTCCACTATTAATTCTCCTCTTCTCCAGCTAATACTTCTCTTCTTTGCCCACTGTAGTTCTCTTCCTTTTCTGTTAAGAATTATCCTTCTCTCCCACTCATGCTTTTCTTCCTATTTTGATAACCAATTTCTTACTATTCCAATAATCTGCCTATTCCTCTAAGAATTCCCTTTCTAATCCTCTAATAATTCTCCTAGTCACGCTAATAATTCTCTTCCCGTTCCCCTAATAATTCCCTTTATATTCCTCTAATAATTTTCTTGCACTCCCACTAATAATTCTTTGTATTCTGCTAATTATACCCTTCCTCTTCCCCTAATAATTCTCTTACTTTCCCGCTAATACATCTCTTCTATTCCCATGATGAAAATTCTCCTAATCCCCTGATCATTTTGTTCCGATTCTGCTAATAATTGTCTTCCTATTCTCCTAATAATTCTCTTCTTCTCCCGCTAATAAATCTCTTCCTCTCCCGCTAATAATTTTATTCCTCATCTCCCAGTACTTATTTAGTCCCATTAAAATTCTTTTTGTTCTCCTAGTACTTTCCTTCCTTTCTGGCTAATTCTTGTCCTCTTCTCCCACCAAATACTTCTCCTATTCTCCCGTTAATAATTCTCCTCTTATTCCCCTCACGATTCTCTTCATCTTCCCCTATTAATACTCCTACTATTACACTAATTATTCTCTTTCTATTTTTCTGATAATTCTCTTTCTCCTCCGCTAATAATTTTCTTCCTATTCCACAGATAATTCTCTTCCTATTCCTCTAAAAGTTCTCTTCCTATTCTGCTACTAAATCCCTTCCTCTACAGCTGATACTTCTTTCTCCCGCTAATAATTCTCTACTTTTCACACTATAATTATCTTCCACTTATTAAGAATCCTCTTACTCTCCCACTAATCATTTTCTTTCTTTTCCGATAGTAATTCTCTTCCTATTCCGCTAACGATTCCCTTCTAATTCTCCTAATGGTTCTCCTCCTCTCTCACTAATAAATCTCTTCCTATTCCCCCTTATAATTGTCTTGCTATTCTCCTAATAATTCTCTTCATATTCCCCTGATCATTTTCTTCCTGTTCCCCTAAGGATTCCCTTTCTATTCCCCTGATAATCCTCTTTCTCTCCAGATAATGATAGTGGGGAGGGTAGAAAATTACTCTCTCCCTCTTCCGTTAAGAATTCTCTCCTCTCGCTGATACTGTTCTTTCCTTCTGGTAACAATTTTATTCTTATTCTCCTCCTCATTTTGTTTCTCTTGAGGTAATAATTCTTTTCATAGCCCTAAAACTTCTCTTTCTGTGCCCCTAAAAACTCCCTCTATTCCCCTAAAAATTCTTTTCCCCTCCTGCTAAGAATTTTACTACCCTAGAATCACAGAATGCTTAAGGTTGGAAGGGACCTCTAGAGGTCATCTAGTCCAACCCCCCTGCACACGCAGGGTCACCTAGAGCACGTGGCACAGGACTGCGTCCAAGCAGGTTTTGAAGATGTCCGGAGAAGGAGACTCCACAACCTCTCTGGGCAGCCTGTTCCAGTGTTCCATCACCCTCACCGTTGAGGAATTTTTCCTTAAGTTTGTGGAACTTTTGATGCTTCTGTTTCTACTACCACGCCCCTCATAAATCTTTCTCTCCTGCTAATAATTCTATTCCCCCCAATTCTCCCAATATTTACGTTATACTTCTGTTAAAAATTCTCTTTTTATTCCCCTGATAATTCTCCTCCTCTCTGGCTAATTCTTCTCATCTCCCACTAATACTTCCATTCCAGCTAATAGTTCTCTATTTTTCCTATTATCATTCTCTCACTCTCCTTTTCGGAATTCTTTTCCGCTCCCGCTAACGCTTGTCTTCCTACTCTGATGATTTTCTTCCTACTCCCCTAAAAATTCTCTCCGTATTCCTCTCAAAATTCCCTTTCTATTCCCTTAACAATTCCCTTCCTCTCCCGCCAAAAATACTCTCACTACTGCCCGACTATATACTATTCCTCTGATAATTCTCTTCCTATCGCCCTGAACATTGGCTTCCTCTCACACTAACAATTCTCTACCTCACCCACAATAATTCTCCTCCTCTTCCCTTAAGCATGCTCTTCCTCTCCCGTTAATATTTGTTTCCCTCCCGCTAATAATTTTATCCTTATAGACACCATTTTCCTTCTCTTGAGCTAATATTTGTTTCTATAGCCCTCAAAGTTCTTTCTCGCTAAAAACTCCCTTTCTATCCCCCTGCGTCTTTTCCTCTCCCGCTCAAAATATTATTACCATTTCCCTAATACCTGTCTTCCTCTCCCTCTAATAAATCTTTCTCTCCCACTAATAATTTTATTCCTATTCTCCCACTACTAAGCTTTTACTCCAGTTAAAAAAAAAAAAAACACACCACTCTTTTTATTCTCCCTAATACTTCTCTTCCTCTCTGGCTACATCTTCTCCTCTTTGCCCAGCAAAACTTCTCCTGCTAATAAATCTGTTTCCCACAACAATTCTCTTCCTCTCCTGTTCAGAATTATCTTCTTCTCCCACTACCACTTCTCTTTCCCTCCTGCTAATAATTTTATTTTTCTCATAATTTCACTTGTCTTGAGCTAATACTTCTCTTTTTGTAGCCCTAAAAGATTTCTTTCTCTACCACTAAACTCCCTTTCTATTCCCCCAAATATTCTCTTCCCCTTCCTCTAATAATTTTATTACCCCTCCCCTAATACTTCTTTTCCTCTCCTGCTAATAAATCTCTTCCT
The DNA here is from genome assembly GCF_059628265.1 of Tinamus guttatus. NCBI lineage: Eukaryota > Metazoa > Chordata > Aves > Tinamiformes > Tinamidae > Tinamus > Tinamus guttatus. The sequence goes on along the minus strand of NW_028289683.1, from coordinate 35,737 downwards.
CTCCAACTAATAATTTTCTTCTCATTTCCCAATAACTATATTTTACTCCAGTTAATTATTCTTATTGATCCCCTAATAATTCTATTCCTCTCTGGCTAATTCTTCTCTTCTTCTACTTCTAATACTTCTCTTATTTGCCCACTAATCCTTCTCCCCCAGTACTTCTCTACCTTTCCCACTATCTTTCTCTTCAAGAATTCTCTTCCTCTCCCCCTAATACTTTTTTCCCTTCCACTAAGAATTTTAGGCTTATTCTCTATTTTCTTTCTCTTCAGGTAATAATTCTCTTTTGATAGGCCTAAAAAAAAAAAATCTCTATTTCTCCCGCTAAAACATCATTCTCTACCGATAAAAATTTCTATTTCTAAGAACAGAAATTCCCGCTAAGAATTCCCTTCCTATTTCTTAGTGCTTCTGTATCTGCTGCTAATTTTCTTCCCATTCCCCTAATAATTCTTTCTCTCAAGCAATTAATTCTGTTCCCCTTGTCCTTCTCTTTCTCTACAACTAGTACTTTTATTCCTATTCCCCTAAAAATTTTCCTCTCCTGTTCCTTACTGTCTTTCTCTCTGATAATAATTTCATTCCTATTCCCCTAATAATTCTGTTTCCCTCCTGTGAATAACTGTTTTTCTCTCCCCCAATACCTTTCTTTCCCTCGTATTAATTACTCTCTATCTATTCCCCTAAAATTAGTCTTCCTCTACCACTAGTATTTCTCTTCCTCTCCTGCTAAGTTCCCTATTCCTACATTTCTTCTCCTATTCCTCTAATACTCAGCCTTATCTCACACTAATCATTCACATTGTCTCTCGCTAATAATTCCCTTTCTATTTCCTTATAAATTCTTTTCAGCTCATACTTCTCTCCTGCTAATAATTCTCTTCCTATGCCCGTAATACTTCTACTCCTACTCTCCTATCTATAGCTATTAATGCTCTTTCTCTCCAGCCAATAATTCCCTTGCTCTCTGCCAGTTATTCCTTTCTTGCCCCTTTATTTCTTTTTCTCTGTTTCCATTAACTATCTTTTCTACAGCTAATAAATCCCTTTTTCTCCCACTAATAATTCCATTTCCATTCCCCTAATAATTCTCTTCCTAACAATTCCCTTCCCCTTGCACAAATAATTCTCTTCCTATTGCACTAATAAATGTCTTCCTATTTGCTAATAATTTTCTTTCTCACTAATAATTCTCTTTCTATTCCTCCAAAATATCTTTCTCTCTTCCTCTCCCCCTCAGAATTACATTCCTATTCCCTTAATAATTTTGTTCCTCTTTTATGCATAATTCTATTCCTAGTTGGCTAATAATTTTCTTTCTCTCCCAATAATAATTCTTTTCCTCTCCCGCCACCCATCAACTTCTTAAGTGGCTAATAAATCTTTCACACCTCCTAAAATTTCACTTTCTCTGCTCATATTAATTCTGTTTCTCTCCTGCAAATCTTTCCCTTTCTCTCCCATTAATTATTTGCTTTCTCATCCACAACTTATTCGTTCTCTCACACTAATACTTTCTTTCCTATTCCACTAAATTTTCTTTCTTTCCTGGTAATGCTTTTCCATCCCTCCTGCTAATAATACTTTATTCCCATATACTGTTGTTCACCCGCTAATATATCTTCTCCTGTCCCAGTAATAATTCTCTTCCTCTCCCATCAATATTTCCCTTTTTCATCTCCTAGTCATCATCTTCCTCTCCATTAAAGCTGCCCTGAAATTCATCACCGTTCTCTCCCGCTAATTCTTGGCTGTTCTTTCTCGCCAAGAATTCCCTTCTTCCCCCGCCAAGTATTTTCTTCCCATTCCCCTAATAATTCCCTTTCTCTCCAGCCAATAATTTTATTCCTGTTTCCCTAATAATTATCTTCTTGCCCAGTAACATTGCCCTTTCTCTCATGCTAATTACATGCTTTCTCTGCTCCTATTAATTCCCTTTCTCTCATACTAATATTTCCCTCTCCCTGTTCCTACTACTTATCTTCCTCTCCCACTAATCTCTTTCCACCTTTTCACTAAAAATTTCCCTGTCCCGGCAATAATTCTCTCTTGTTCCCGATAACAATTCTCCTCCTCTCTCACTAATAATGACCTTTCTATCCCGCTAATACTTCTCCTACTCTTCCCATAAAAATATGATTTCTATCCTGCTAACAATTCCCTTCTCTCTCACTAATAGTCCTACTCTCCTAATAATTCTCCTTCCGTCCCCCTAATAAATTTCTTTCCCCTAATAAATTTTCTATTACCTCAATAGAAATAATTCTTCTATTCCCTGAAAAAAATCCCTTCCTCTCTCACTAATTCACTTCTGCTCCTGCAATACTTCTTTTCTGCTCCTATTATCTTCTTCCCCAATTAAGAATTTTCTTTCTGTTTCCCTAATAATTATCTCCCTCTCCTCAATAATATTTTTCTTCCTATTTCCCTAATACTCCCTTTCATCTCCTGCCAATCATCCTGTTTCCCTCTCTGTTCTTATTTATCTTCCTCTCCTGCTTACTATTCCTTTTCTCTCTCGCTAATAATTCTCCTGCTCTCCACCTATAAATTCTCCTCTTCTTCTGCAAATAGTTCCCTTTCTTGGCCCCTAATATATTTCTTTCTATTCTCCTATTGTTTTGCTCCATCTAATAATTCCCTTCATTCCTGCTAATCATGCTATTCATGTTTCCATTCCCATATAATTTCCTCTTCAGCTAATAATTCTCTTCCTTTCATGCTCATAATTCCCTGTTTTACTCAAATTTCTCTCCTGAACATGTCTCGCCCTCCCGCTAATAATTCTCTATTTGCTGTAAAAACCTCTTCCTCTCCTGCCAAAATGCCCCTCTTCCCCTCCCCACAATAAATCTTTCTCTCGCACTAATCATTCTCTTGCTCTTCCCCCCAAAACTTCTCTATCTTGCTACGAAATCTCTTATTCTTCCTCTAATGATTTTGTCACTTTCACTAATGATTCTTCTGCTCACCCCTTCTTAATTCTTTCTCATCTCCTCATAATTTTCTCTTGCTCTCCCCCAACATTTTCTTTTCTGCCTGCTCATAAGTCTTTGTCTCGACACCAAATAATTCTCTTTATCTGCCCATAATTAACCTCTCTCTTCAGCTTATAAATCTGTCTCGTGCCAAATATTTCTTCTCTTCTCCTGCTAATAGTTCTTTTTCTCCCTCCGCGATAGTTCTCTTTATCTCCTCCTCCTCATTATCATTCTCTTCTACTCATAATGCTCTTCCTCTCCTGCTAATCATGTTCTTTCTCGCCCACTCATAATTTTTAATTCCCCTGCTAACGACTCTCTTATTTCCCCCACTAGTGACAACCGTTCTTGATGCCTACTTGCTCTTTTTTTTTTAATCCACCAGCAAATCTCTTTCTCACTCACAGCTCTCTTTTTTCACTCCCTTTATTCCTAACTTTTTCTCTGTACTCACTAATTCTTTTTCTTCACTTAATAAATCTTTCTCTTCCCCTGCATTCTTTTCCTCTCTCCTCCAAATACATTTTTTTCTTCTCCCAGTAGCTCTCCTTATCCTCCAGTGGGTGTTCTCTCTTCTCCCTGCAAGCTTCTTTGGTTTTGCCCCCTAATAATTCTTTTGGTCTCCTCTCCCCACAATAAAACTCTTTCAATGCACACTCTAGTAGTAGGTAGGATAAAAAGAATTTTAATAACAGACCTTTTGATATTCTGAACACAGGAGCTGCAGTCTCAGTAGTCCTATCAAGGGTCTGTTTCATCGCTGCAGCATTTCTCTCTCCTACACTCCCTACTTTACCTAGGGAAGGAAGACCCTCAGGTTGGCCCCCCTGCCTGTATTTATGGCTGTGATTAGCGGGCCCCTCCCTTTGCAAGGGCTGCTGGGTAGGGCAGCGAACGACTGAGGGCTACATAAGCCCAGGGCCGGGGGGTTGAGCAGCTCATTCTGCTCTTGCTTTGCTCTGGGAGTGCAGGGCTTGAAGGGTCTTGGAGGATAGCAACTGTTGAGGGATTAAAGTTCTTCAGGAGTATTTATCCTTGCTTTTGGAGGAGAATAGGTATTTTGCACAATAAGACTGTTGAAGGGCATCAATGGAGCTGTGAGCTGGTAGGAGTTCTAGAGGGTTTTTTTATTTGTGTTTTTTTTTTTTTCTTTTTTCTTTCTCTTGGATTAGTGTCTTAATGTAGGGTATTTAGGGGTCCTGAGTCTCCAGTTGTATTTTTTATATCTATTAGTCTTTTGTCTGTTTGTTTTTTTCATGCTCTGATTTAGCCCACGATGAAGGCACATCCCAGGAAAATTGCAAGAGATCTAGATGTTTTTGAGACTTTCTCTGGTTGCCCAGCAGTGATCCAGAGCCTTGAAAAGTAAGGTAGAATGGTAAAGGATGTGATTGGTGTGCGAGGCTGGTGTTTTGGGTCCTTTAGAGGAGAAAGGGTGGGTTTGCTAGGGCAGGCAGCTCCAGTCCATGTCTCAAGGGTGTGTGTTGTAGCTGTGTGCTGTTTTGCTCAGATCTTGAGGTGGCTCTTGTTCTTTGGGGTCCAGAACGCATCTGGCACTGTTTCAACAGTAGTGCCGTAGGCATCCTTTGTCTTTCAGAGCGGTCTGAGTAATCATCACGGTGCCAGCAGATCCCGTCTTGCGCTGCGAACGTAGCTAAGGGGCGATCTCTGCCTCTGACTCTTGGTCTTGGCCATCTATAGACATTCATCCTGACAATCGTCTTTGAGGCCTTATTGACTGCATTTTCCTCTTTGGAGGCCAATCTTGTATTGTACCTTCCCAGCATACTTTCAGAGTTGTCTTCCCTGCATTATCACAGCATTGGATCTTTCTAGCTGGCCTCCTCTGCATCGCTCTCTATGGCTTTGCTGGCCCCTTTCTGAAATGTATCTTGTTCTTCACGTTCTAGAATATATCCTGAATTGTGCAGCCGTAGTGCTGTAGGCATCCTTTGCCTTTCTGCCTGGCGTGAGTCATGGTGATCATTCTCGTGCCAGCAGATTCCATCTTGTACTGCAAACGCAGTTAAGGCACATTCCATCCCTCGGACTGTCTCGTGGCCTCTGGCAGCCAGTCATCTTCGTAACCGTCTTTGAGGCCTTATCGGCCACTTTGTCATCCGTGGAGGCCGGTGTTGTTTCACGCCCTCCCGGCACCCTTCTGGGGTTGTCTTTGCCCCCGTCGTCACAGCCTCAAACCTTTAGCCGTTGACTTCCACCTCACGGTTTCTGGCTTTGCCAGCCCTTTCTGACACAGGCATTTGCATTATGAATTTTTCCGATCTTGAGCTGAGCATCGAGGCTGCGCAGTCCTAATGTCATAGGACTCTTGTCCTAAGTAGCTCCCACGTGGTACTAGATGTTTTTGTGTAGAGCTTTCCTCTATTTGTCTGGTATTTCTGTGTGCCTGTAAGTTTGGGAATGGAGCTGTCTCGCTTGTGGGTATTGGCCGCAGTAGCATGCGGAGTGTGACCGTGTTGGATCAGAGTGGTGGTCGATCAGCCTGTGTGTAATCTGCTTGATGTATTGATTTTTTTTTTTTTTTTTTGGTCTGCGAGTGTTGGTTGGTGGGGCTAGTGGATGTTGGGAGTCTTTTTGTTTTTGTTTTGTTCTTTTGGGTATTTGTGGTGGTGGTTGTTTTGTTGGTTTTTCAGATGCAGAGCAGTGTTCCTGGGGGATCCCAAAAAAAATGGAGTAAGGAAGGGTCTTACCTTAGTAAGAAGGTGAGCTTGGGAGTTGTTGGAAGGAGAGTGTTGGCTTTCTTGATGACTTTTTGCTTTGTGCCTATGTAGCGGTGGTGAGGTGTCACATAATGCGGAGAGGGGGTTCCTTGTGTCCTGAGTAGCACAGCAAGGTAAGCGTTGCTCCATGAGAGGAAGCAGAGCCCAGGCTTGGGTGGCTTTTAGGCCAATGTCTCTCTCGCCCACTTGTGTTCTGCTTTTACAGGTGCTGTGGCAGGCCTCACCGTTGTGGCATGTAGGCTAGAGGTCTGGTGGGCCAGCAGAAGAGGTAAAGCTGTTGAAATGGGATATTGTTCTGTTTGGGGGGTGTGTTTGTGTGTGTGTGTGTGTTTTTTTTTTTTTTTTTTTTTTTTTTGGCGGGGGGGGAGAGTTGGGGGTTTTTTTTGGTGGGGGTGTGTGTGTGTTTTGTTTTCTTTTTTTTGTCATCCCCATAGGGTGTGCTCTTCCCTCAGTGTTTGTAGATTTGGCTGGGGGCCCCCAAGAGGAGAAGCTGCGTCAGCAGGAGGCGGCAGAAGGGCTGAGAGGGCCCGCCTGCCCATATGCGTCCAGTTCATTTGGGGTGGTGGGGTGTTGCTGGACTGCCTCTCAGTGATTTGCTTTTCTTCATTTTCAGGTGCTGATTGACCCTTTGCCAGTCACAGCTGAGGACTTGAGGTGAGGTAAAATGACTATGTGAAATAGCGTGTCAGTACTCCCAGGACTCATCATCCCTGCCTAGTGGAATGGTCACTTGGTCATTTTGTTTGTTCTAGGTGTCACAGGTGCCCTTAATCCCACTACCGCAACATCCGTATGGCAAGGTCCAGGTAAGCAGAGCGACAGTTGTACTTCAGAGAGGATTTTTTTTTTTTTGGTGATCAAGGTGGGATGTGTCCGTCACAGGGATGGCTGCTCCAGCTCTAGTTTAGCAGGTGATGAGGACAAACAGGACATCCCAAATAAGATTGAAGGGGATGTCTCTGCCAATTAAGAATGACTTCTGAAGTCCTGTGGTGACCTCATGCACTGCCAAAGCTAAGTGGAGAGATAGCATGTGATTTGGGCGGGGGGGGGGGTGTTTGTCTTGGTTGCCAGAGCATTTAGCATGGATGCCCCTTGCGGATGAGTGGTCTGTGAGATGGGCATTTTGGGTGTTTCAGAGGAGAAAGCGTGGGTGCATCGGGCAGGCAGCTCCAGCCTGTGTGTCTATGGTGTGTGTTGTAGCTGTTGGGTGTTCTGCTCAGGTCTTGAGGTTCCTCTTGTTATATGGGCTCCAGAAGGCATCTGGAACTGTACAGCAGTAGTGCTGCAGGCATCTTTTGTATTTTAGCCTGGCCTGAGTTGTCATCATTGTGCCGGCAGATCCCATCTTGTGCTGCAAACACAGGTTGGGGGCATTCCTTCCGCTCAGTCTCTTGGCTCTTCGCGGCCATTCATCTTTGCCACTGTCTTTGGCTTTCCCATCGGAGGCCAGTCTTTGTTGTGCCTTTGTGGCACCTTTTCAGGGTTGTCTTCCCTGCATTGTTACACCATCAGGTCTCTTTTGAAGGTCTTTTCTTCATGGCTATCTTTGGCTTTGCTAGCCCATTTTTGACATGGGTGCTGGCATTTGACTGCCTTGCTTGGGCCAAGCATCAGGGCCACACAGCTGTGATGTCACTAGATTTTTCTAGTCCTCATTATTTTCTGTGCAGTAATAGCTCTCCTTTGCATAGGACTTTTTTGTGTTTGTCCAATGATGTTCGTGTGCATGGCTGTATGTATGCAGCTGGAGCTGCCTTGCCCCTGGGAGTGGGCTGTAGTAACGCACAGAGATTGGCAGCAGAGATGTGGAGGAGCGATTGGCCAGCGTGTTAGTAATCCACTTGCTTGATCAATTTATTTTGGGTGGGACAGTTGTCTGTGGGTCTGGCAGGTAGGCATTGTTGCTCTTTTGAGATGTAGAGCAGTATTCCTAGGGTTCCCAAAGGAGCAGGAGTAAGAAAAGGGCCTGCCCTAAGGAGATGAGTTAGAAGGTTGTTGGAAGGAGTGTCTTGCTGTCTGTGGGTTTTTTTGATGACTTTCCTTTGTGTCCGTAGGTGCCGAGTAACGGGGCCAGCGGGTCGCTCGCATTCCAGAGGATTGCGGCAAGGTGAGCGTGGGCCCGTGAGAGAAACCGGAGCCTAGCGTACGGGCGTTGTCCTCCCGGTCCCGTCCTTCTCGTTCCCTCGTGTTCTCCTTTTCCAGAGGCCGAAGCGGGCGTAGCGGCTGCGGAGCATTGGCCGTCGTTCTGGACGGGCTCACAGAGGTAAAGGTGTTGTAGCAGGGTATTGTTGCAGAAGGGGTTGTGGTTTTTGTCATCCCCTTGAGGTGTCCTCTCCCTTTGTTTTTTGCAGGTCGTGCTAAGGGTTGTTGAGAGGAGAAGCTACGTGGGCAGGAGCCAGAACAGGTGAGAAGGGATGCTTCCATGTGTGCCTTGGGTTATTTGTGTGCTGTGGGGTGTTGTCAGGCTGCCTCTCGGTGATTTGCTTTTCCTTTTCTTTCAGGTGCTGTGTAGGCCTCTAGCATTTGCACCCGAGGATTTGAGGTGAGGCAGCGTGACCGGATAGAACGGTGTGTCAGTAGATTTAGGAGTAGTCATCCCTGCTTAATGGATGAGTCACTTGGTACTTTTGTTTGTTCTTAGGTGTCATGCATGTTGTTATAGCCCTGATACCGGAGCGGGGATCCGGCACAGTGCAGGTGAGCAGAATGACAGCAGTACTTAGGGGAGAGCGCTTACGCGGATGAGGCAGGAACTGGCTGTTACAAGCTGACCTCTCATTCTCTGGTTTGACAGGTGATGGTAGTGAATGGTGCACCTGAAATAAGATGGTAGGTGATGTTTCTGCCGATTGAGGATGGCTCCTGAAGTTCTGCGTTGACCCAGAGCCCCGCCAAAGCTAATTGGAGGAATAGGAGGTGTTGGGCTGCCTTGGCTGTGTGTGCGTGTGTAGTGCCAGCTTGTCTAATACGGATGCCTCTCGTTTGAGCGATATGAGGGTGGCATTTTGGGTCCCGCACCGGAGAAAGCGGAGGGTGGGCTAGGGCAGGCACCTCCAGCCCGTGTCTCCATGGTATATTGTTGCTGTTTGGTGCTTTGCTCAGCTCCTGAGGCTTTTATTCTCAACAGAAAGGCCAGGGGGAAAAGGGCTCCTGCCCTAATAAAAAGTTGAATTAGAGAAGAGGTGAAATGAGGGTGTTGTGCTTTGTGGCCTTTCTTGATGACTTTTTTTTTTTTCAGTTGCTCACAGGTGTCATGCAGAGAGCGGGTCGCTCGGGTTCCAGAGAACCTGGGCAAGGTGAGCGTCGCTCCGTGAGAGGGAATGGAGCTTATGATAAGGGGGTGTTGTCTGGCTACTGCCGACTCTCTCGCCTGCTTGCGTTCGGCTTTTACGGGCCGCCCCTTTTTGGTGTGGACGGCGTTGTCGGCTGCCTCTCGCCGATTTGCTTTTCCTCTGATACTTCAGGTGGCCAGCCAGCCTTTGCTCCTTGCGGATGAGGGTTGGAGGTGAGGGTGACTAATTGAATATACTGGTGTGTCAATAGTTTTAGGGCTAGTCATCTCTGTGTAGCAGATTAGTCACTTAGTAATTTTGTTTGTTCTAGGTGTTACAGACGTCATGGCATCTCCTATACCAGAGTGAGGATTTGACATGATGCAGGTGGGTAATGTGATGGTGGTGCTTTGCGGGAGGCTGTTTTGTAGCTGATACTGGAGGTGACCCTCACGGGAGGTGGGTGCTTGTGCTGTGTTTTGGCAGGTTATGAAGTTGAACTTCACTTTCATGAAGTTGAAATGGGTACCCAAAGTAAGATTGAAGAAGATGCATCTGCCTGTCAAGGATGGCTCCCAAAGCCCTGTGGTGACCCTGAGCACTGTGAAAGCTAAGTGAAGGGATAGAAGTTGTTGGGCTGTCCTGAGTGTGTGCTGCCAGGCTATCTAGTATGGTTGTCTCTCTCAGATGAGCGGTGCGTGAGTGTTTTGGGTGTTGCCCAGGAGTCGGTGTGGGTTTGCTGGGGCAGGCAGTTCCAGTGTCTTGCTGTGGTGTGCGTTGTAGCTTTGCACTTTTGCTTGGGTCTTGAGGTTGCTCTTGTTTTTTGTTGTTTTGGCATGCGTCTAGCACTATGGCAAGTAGGAAGTAGGGGAATGTGACAGCAGCAGTCTGGAGCAGTGATTAGTTAGCCTGTGTTGCCTGCTTGATGTATTGATTGATTTTTGAGGTGCAGGGAGAGGTCTGTGAGGCAGGTGGTGGGTTTGTTTTTCAGATGGAGAGCAGTGTTTGCAGGTTTCTTAAGAGACGGGCAGACAAGGGGTCCTGTCCTAATGAGAAAATGAGCTTGAGAGTAGTTGGAAAGAGAATGTTGTCATCTGTGGGCATTCTCGCCGCCTTCCCGCCTTGCGCCGCCCGCCTTCCCGCCTTACTGGTTTTGTCAAGGCTCTGGCTCCTTATTGTTTGCATCTTTTGTCTCAGTCATTTGTCCTTAGTTATCCTCTTTATGCTATGGCTAGTGCTATTTGAATGTTGTAGGGCTTGTCTAGAGTATCTGAGTGTGTAGTGGTGGGTTTGGGCTTTCTGCCTGATGGTTTGTGTGCATGTTTGCTCATGGGTGTACATGGGTGTGTGTACGTGTCTTTTTTTGTGTAGAGTAGAGTTTCCAGATTGCCTCTTAGTGATATGCTTTTCCCTCTGCTTTTTCAGGTGCTGCATGGACCTTTTGCCTTCACAGCTGAGGAGTTGAGGTGAGGCAGAGTGACTGGAGAGGAGGGTGTGTTGCTTGATCTAGAAGTAGTCAACCCTGCTCAATGGATGAGTCACTTGATTTGTGTGTGTGTGTTCTAGGTGTCATCACAGCCCCGATACTAGAGTGAGGATCTGACACAGTGCAGGCGAGTGGAATGACAGCGATACTTTGGGGGCAGACTGTTTTTGTGGGTGAGGTGGGAGCTGTCAGTTTACACAGGCAACCACTTGTGCTGTGGTTTGGCAGGTGATGGAGGTGAACAAGGTCTCCTAAATAGAAGACTGAAGAAGATGCATCTGCCTGTCAAGGATGGCTCCCAAAGTCCTGTGGTGACCCTGAGCGCTGTGAAAGCTAAGTGAAGGGATAGAAGGTGTTGGGCTGTCTTGAGCGTGTGCGTCTTGAGCGTGTGCGTCTTGAGCGTGTGCGTCTTGAGCGTGTGTCGTCAGGCTATCTAGTGTGGTTGCCTCTCCTGGATGAGTGGTGTGTGAGAGTGTTTTGGGTGTTGCCCGGGAGACTGTGTATGTGCTGTGGCAGGCAGTTCCAGTGTGTTTCTCCATGGGCTGTGTTGTACCTGTGTGTTCTCTTGCTCAGGTTTTGAGGTTGCTCTTGTTCTTTGGTGTTTTGGCATGCATCTACCACTATGGCAAGTAGGAAGTAGCATAATGTGGCAATAGTAGCCTGGAGCAGTGATTGATGAGCCTGTGTCTTCCTTTTGATGTATTGATGGATTTCTAAGGAGCAGGGATGGGCTGATTAGGCAGGTGGTGGTGATGGTTTGTTTTTTGAGAGGGAGAGCAGTGTTTGCAGATTTTACAAAATAGATGGGAGGACAAGGGGTCCTGCCCTAATGAAAAGGGAGCTTGAGAGTGGTTGGAAAGAATGCTGTCATCTGTGGGCCTTCTTCCCTGACTTGTTGCCTTGCGCCGCCCCCTTTCCCGCCTTGCGCCGCCCCCTTTCCCGCCTTGCGCCTTTTGCCTCAATATTTTGGCCTTAGCTGGCACTTTGTTTGCTATCAGCAGTTGTATTTCAATGTCTTAAGGCTCATCTGGAGTGTCTGTGTGACTGTGTTGTGGTAAAATAGGCCTTTGTGTTGGCATGTGTGTGTGTTGGGATGTGTGTGTGTACAGAGTGGTCAGCAGTGTAGAAGTTACTGGTTGCCCTTTTAGGGTGTTCCTGATTGAGCTCATGGACTGTTTTACCTAGGGAATTAGGAAGTTGGTGGTTTTAGTTGTTTGAGTGATGATTGCTGTGAAGTGGCCAGTGGTGTGTTGGTTGGTATTGGTGATGCTTGTGTCTAATTTTGCATGCGTAATGCCTTTGTTTTTCCCTAGGTTGTAGCTAGCATTTGGTAGTGTGTTTTAACTTTTTAAGAAGAACACCTAGCTGAGGGGTGTGTGTGTGTGTGTGTGTGTGTGTGTGTGTGTGTTGTGGTTGTTTTGTAGGTGTTAGGTGTGTGGTGATGGTGTTTTTCCTCCTTGGTCCTGGCTGTTTTGTGAGGCAATGATCTTTGCCAAAGTTTTCCTGGTGTTTGGTCCTGGGGCCAGAGTTTTCTTGGCAGGGTGTTTTTTGGTGGTGCTGGGTAACCCTGTTACTGGGTGCTCTTTGAATATGTGGTCTATCCAAGAGGATATAGAGTGTGTGCTGGTGCTAGGGCTATTGTGGGGGTGGTTGATGGTGGTTGTTTTCCTGGAATGGTGATAAACTTGTATACCCAATGATCTGTTTCCTTTTTCCAGGTTGTAGCTAGCATTTAGAAATTTTTATTTAAAAGAAAAAAAAATCCCAGCCGGGTTTTTTTTTTTTTATTTTTCCCCGGCTGGGTTTTTTTTTTTCCTCGGTCCCGGCCACTCTGCGAGGCGATGATTGTCGCCAAAGTTTGCACAGAGTTTGGTTCCGGGACCGGGGTTTTCTAGGCAGGGAGGTTTTTCGGGGCGCTCGGTAACCCAGTTACCGGGTGCTCTCTGACAACCTGGTGGTGTCTGCCCATTACTGTGGAAAGCTACGTAGTGTGTGCTGGTGGCTGTGAGCAGGTCTGGTGGCTGTGAGCAGGTGTGCTGTGATTGCAGAGATGGGTGTTGTGATATATCTGCAATTGATGCAGCGTGTGTGTGTATTCTGCTCTAGCTTCACTTTCACTGTAGGCTGTAACTGCTCTGGTCTTTCTGGGTTTCTTTACAGGTACTGAGTATGAGGAATGGTATGGTCATACATTCTGTGTTTCCTCTTGGGATGATAAACATGCTTGCTTTCCTCAACAGTTTGTTAGGAAAGCACAGCGGTAAATATTGCTCCAAAAAAATAAAAAATGTTGCAGTTGGAGTCTGTCTTTTTTCCAATAAAGTTGGTTTTGTGGTGACTCATTTCAAATAAAGATAGTTTTGGTGGTGATGGTGACTTTCTTGAAGTACATGCTTTCCTGTATTAACTCTTTTCTCTTTGCCCTCTTAATTTACCCTTTTGCCCTTCCTTTTTATCCCTAAATTTTCCCCTTTTCCCTTAATTCTATCCTAACCCTTGTAAAAACAAGAAGCCTGAATTTTGCAGTATTATTATTTTTATCTTGTGGTGCCTCCTATTCTTTGCTCTTCCTCCTCCCCTTTGCCCTACTTCCTCTTCCTCCTCCCCTTTGCCCTACTTCCTCCTCCCCTTTGCCCTTTGCCCTTCTGCCTACTTCCTCCTCCTCCTCCTCCTCCTCCCCTTTGCCCTACTTCCTCCTCCTCCTCCTCCTCCCCTTTGCCCTACTTCCTCCTCCTCCTCCCCTTTGCCCTACTTCCTCCTCCCCTTTGCCCTTTGCCCTTCTGCCTACTTCCTCCTCCTCCTCCCCCTCCCCTTTGCCCTACTCCTCCTCCTCCTCCTCCCCTTTGCCCTACTTCCTCCTCCTCCTCCTCCTCCTCCCCTTTGCCCTACTTCCTCCTCCTCCTCCTCCTCCTCCTCCTCCTCCTCCCCTTTGCCCTACTTCTTCCTCTTTGTCCTTTGCCCTTCTGCCTCCTCCTCCTCTTTGCCCTTCCGCCGCCGCCTCTTCCCCTTTGCCCTACTTCTTCCCCTTTGCCCTACTTCTTCCCCTTTGCCCTACTTCTTCCCCTTTGCCCTACTTCTTCCCCTTTGCCCTACTTCTTCCCCTTTGCCCTACTTCTTCCCCTTTGCCCTACTTCTTCCCCTTTGCCCTACTTCTACTGCCTCCTCCTCCTCCTCTTTGCCCTGCCTCCTCCTCCTCCGCCTCCTCCTCTTTGCCCTTCCTCCTCCGCCTCTTCCCCTTGGCCCTACTTCTTCCCCTTGGCCCTACTTCTTCCCCTTGGCCCTACTTCTTCCCCTTGGCCCTACTTCTTCCCCTTGGCCCTACTTCTACTGCTTCCTCCTCCTCCTCGCCCTTCCTCCTCCTCCTCGCCCTACTTCTGCCTCCTCCTCCTCCTCCTCTTTGCCCTTCGCCCTACTTCTTCCTCCTCCTCTTTGCTCTACTTCTTCCGCCTCCTCCTCCTCCTCCTCCTCTTTGCCCTTCTTCCTCCGCCTCCTCCTCCTCTTTGCCCTTCCGCCGCCGCCTCCTCCTCCTCTTTGCCCTTCCGCCGCCGCCTCCTCCTCCTCTTTGCCCTTCCGCCGCCGCCTCCTCTTTGCCCTACTTCCGCCGCCTCCTCTTCCTCTTTGCCCTACTGCTTCCTCTTTGCCCTTTGCTCTACTTCTTCTGCCTCCTCCTCCTCTTTGCCCTACTTCTACTGCCTCCTCCTTCTCTTGGCCCTTCCTCCTCCTCCTCCGCCTCCTCCTTCTCTTTGCCCTTCCGCCTCCTCCTCTTTGCCCTTCCGCCTCCTCCGCCTCCTCCTCTTTGCCCTTCCGCCTCCTCCCCCTCCTCCTCTTTGCCCTTCCGCCTCCTCCTCCTCTTTGCCCTACTTCCTCCTCCTCTTTGCCCTTCCGCCTCCTCCTCCTCCTCCTCTTTGCCCTACTTACACCTCCTCTTTGCCCTACTTCCTCCTCCTCCTCTTCCTCTTTGCCCTGCTGCTTCCTCTTTGCCCTTTGCTCTACTTCTTCTGCCTCCTCCTCCTCTTTGCCCTACTTCTACTGCCTCCTCCTTCTCTTGGCCCTTCCGCCGCCTCCTCCTCCTCCTCTTTGCCCTTCCGCCTCCTCCTCCTCCCCCTCCTCCTCTTTGCCCTTCCGCCTCCTCCCCCTCCTCCTCTTTGCCCTTCCGCCTCCTCCTCTTTGCCCTTCCGCCTCCTCCCCCTCCTCCTCTTTGCCCTTCCGCCTCCTCCTCTTTGCCCTTCCGCCTCCTCCTCCTCCTCCTCCTCCTCTTCGCCCTTCCTCTTCCTCCTCCTCCTCCTCCTCCTCTTTGCCCTTCTGCCTCCTCCTCCTCCTCTTTGCTCTACTTCTACTGCCTCCTCCTCCTCTTTGCCCTTCCTCCTCCTCCTCCTCCTCTTTGCCCTTCTGCCTCCTCCTCCTCCTCCTCTTTGCCCTTCCGCCTCCTCCTCCTCCTCCTCTTTGCCCTTCTGCCTCCTCCTCCTCCTCTTTGCTCTACTTCTTCTGCCTCCTCCTCCTCTTTGCTCTACTTCTTCTGCCTCCTCCTCCTCTTTGCTCTACTTCTACTGCCTCCTCCTCCTCCTCTTTGCCCTTCTGCCTCCTCCTCCTCCTCCTCCTCTTTGCCCTTCCTCCGCCGCCTCCTCCTCCTCCTCCTCTTTGCCCTTCCTCCTCCTCCTCCTCTTTGCCCTTCCTCCGCCTCCTCCTCCTCCTCCTCCTCTTTGCCCTTCCGCCTCCTCCTTCTCCTCCTCCTCTTTGCCCTACCTCCTCCTCCGCCTCCTCCTCTTCTTTGCTCTTCTGCCGCCTCCTCCTCCTCTTTGTCCTACTTCTTCCTCTTTGCCCTTTGCCCTACTTCTTCCTCCTCCTCTTTGCCCTACCTCCTCCTCCGCCTCCTCCTTCTCTTTGCCCTTCTGCCTCCTCCTCCTCCTCTTTGCTCTACTTCCTCCTCTTTGCCCTTCGCCCTACTTCTTCCTCCTCCTCTTTGCCCTACCTCCTCCTCCGCCTCCTCCTCTTCTTTGCTCTTCTGCCGCCTCCTCCTCCTCTTTGTCCTACTTCTTCCTCTTTGCCCTTTGCCCTACTTCTTCCTCCTCCTCTTTGCCCTACCTCCTCCTCCGCCTCCTCCTTCTCTTTGCCCTTCTGCCTCCTCCTCCTCCTCTTTGCTCTACTTCCTCCTCTTTGCCCTTCGCCCTACTTCTTCCTCCTCCTCTTTGCCCTTCCGCCTCCTCCGCCTCCTCCTCTTTGCCCTTCCGCCTCCTCCGCCTCCTCCTCTTTGCCCTTCCGCCTCCTCCGCCTCCTCCTCTTTGCCCTTCCGCCTCCTCCGCCTCCTCCTCTTTGCCCTGCCTCCTCTTCCTCCGCCTCCTCCTCTTTGCTCCTCCTCCTCCTCCTCCTCCTCCTCTTTGCCCTACCTCCTCCTCCTCCTCTTTGCTGTTCCTCCTCCTCCTCACTTCCTCCCTTCCTCCTCCTCCTCTTTGCCCTACTTCTTCCTCCTCCTCCTCTTCTTTGCTCTTCTGCCTCCTCCTCTTCTTTGCCCTTCTTCCTCCTCCTCCTCCTCTTTGCCCTGCTTCCTCCTCTTTGCCCTTTGCCCTACTTCTTCTGCCTCCTCCTCCTCTTTGCCCTTCTGCCTCCTCCTCCTCCTCTTTGCTCTACTTCTTCTGCCTCCTCCTCCTCTTTGCCCTTCCTCCTCCTCCTCCTCCTCCTCCTCTTTGCCCTTTCTCCTCCTCCTCTTTGCCCTTTCTCCTCCTCCTCTTTGCCCTTTCTCCTCCTCCTCTTTGCCCTTTCTCCTCCTCCTCTTTGCCCTTTCTCCTCCTCCTCTTTGCCCTTCCTCCTCCTCCTCCTCCTCCTCCTCTTTGCCCGACCTCCTCCTCTGCCTCCTCCTTCTCTTTGCCCTTCTGCCTCCTCCTCCTCCTCTTTGTCCTACTTCCTCCTCTTTGCCCTTCGCCCTACTTCTTCCTCCTCCTCTTTGCTCTACTTCTTCTGCCTCCTCCCCCTCCTCCTCTTTGCCCTACCTCCTCCTCCTCCTCTTTGCCCTACCTCCTTCTCCTCCTCTTTGCCCTTCCTCCTCCTCCTCTTTGCCCTTCCTCCTCCTCCTCCTCCTCCTCCTCCTCTTTGCCCTTCCTCCTCCTCCTCTTCCTCCTCCTCCTCCTCTTTGCCCGCCCTTCCTCCTCCTCTTTGCCCGCCCTTCCTCCTCCTCTTTGCCCGCCCTTCCTCCTCCTCTTTGCCCGCCCTTCCTCCTCCTCTTTGCCCTTCCTCCTCCTCTTTGCCCTTCCTCCTCCTCTTTGCCCTTCCTCCTCCTCCTCTTTGCCCTTCCTCCTCCTCCTCTTTGCCCTCCTTCTACTGCCACCTCTTCCTCTTTGCCCTCCTTCTACTGCCACCTCTTCCTCTTTGCCCTCCTTCTACTGCCACCTCTTCCTCTTTGCCCTCCTTCTACTGCCACCTCTTCCTCTTTGCCCTACTTCTTCCTCCTCCTCCTCTTTGCCCTACTTCTTCCTCCTCTTTGCCCTACCTCCTCCTCCTCCTCCTCTTTGCCCTACCTCCTCCTCCTCCTCCTCTTTGCCCTACCTCCTCCTCCTCCTCCTCTTTGCCCTACCTCCTCCTCCTCCTCCTCTTTGCCCTACCTCCTCCTCCTCCTCCTCTTTGCCCTACCTCCTCCTCCTCCTCCTCTTTGCCCTACCTCCTCCTCCTCCTCCTCTTTGCCCTACCTCCTCCTCCTTCTCTTTGCCCTACCTCCTCCTCCTTCTCTTTGCCCTACCTCCTCCTCCTCCTCTTTGCCCTACCTCCTCCTCCTCTTCCTCTTTGCCCTACCTCCTCCTCCTCCTCCTCGCCCTTCCTCCTCCTCCTCTTTGCCCTTCTTCCTCCTCCTCCTCCTCTTTGCCCTACCTCCTCCTCCTCTTTGCCCTTCTTCCTCCTCCTCCTCCTCTTTGCCCTTCTTCCTCCTCCTCCTCCTCTTTGCCCTTCTTCCTCCTCCTCTTTGCTCTTCCTCCTCCTCCTCCTCCTCTTTGCTCTTCCTCCTCCTCCTCCTCCTCTTTGCTCTTCCTCCTCCTCCTCCTCTTTGCCCTACCTCCTCCTCCTCCTCCTCCTCTTTGCCCTACCTCCTCCTCCTCCTCCTCTTTGCCCTACTTCTTCTGCCTCCTCCTCCTCTTTGCCCTTCCTCCTCGTCGTCGTCCTCTTTGCCCTTCCTCCTCGTCGTCGTCCTCTTTGCCCTTCCTCCTCGTCGTCGTCGTCCTCCTCCTCCTCCTCCTCCTCCTCTTCGCCCTACTTCTACTGCCTCCTCCTCTTCTTTGCCCTCCTTCCTCCTCTTCCTCTTTGCCCTCCTTCCTCCTCCTTCCTCCTTCCCCCTCCGCCTCTTTGCCCTCCTTCCGCCTCCTCCCTCCTCCGCCTCTTTGCCCTCCTGCCTCCTCCGCCTCTTTGTCCTCCTCCGCCTCTTTGTCCTCCTCCCTCCTTCCCCCTCCGCCTCTTTGCCCTCCTTCCCCCTCCGCCTCCCTCTTCCTCCTCTTTGCCCTCCTCCCTCCTCCTCCTTCCTCCTCCTCTTTGCCCTCCTTCCTCCTCCTTCCCCCTCCTCCTCTTTGGCCTCCTTCCCCCTCCTCCTCTTTGGCCTCCTTCCCCCTCCTCCTCTTTGGCCTCCTTCCCCCTCCTCCTCTTTGGCCTCCTTCCCCTTCCTCCTCTTTGGCCTCCTTCCCCTTCCTCCTCTTTGCCCTCCTTCCTCCTCCTCTTCCTCCTCTTTGCCCTCCTTCCTCCTCCTCTTTGCCCTCCTTCCTCCTCCTCTTTGCCCTCCTTCCTCCTCCTCCTCCTCCTCTTTGCTCTTCCTCCTCCTCCTCCTCTTTGCTCTTCCTCCTCCTCTTCCTCCTCCCTTCCTCCTCCTCTTTGCCCTCCTCCCTCCTCCTCCTCCTCCTCTTTGCCCTCCTTCCCCTTCCTCCTCTTTGCCCTCCTTCCTCCTCCTCTTCCTCCTCTTTGCCCTCCTCCCTCCTCCTCTTTGCCCTCCTCCCTCCTCCTCTTTGCCCTCCTCCCTCCTCCTCTTTGCCCTCTGCCCTCCTCCCTCCTCCTCTTTGCCCTCCTCCCTCCTCCTCCTCCTCCTCTTTGCCCTCCTCCCTCCTCCTCCTCCTCCTCTTTGCCCTCCTTCCTCCTCCTCCTCCTCCTCTTTGCTCTTCCTCCTCCTCCTCCTCTTTGCTCTTCCTCCTCCTCTTCCTCCTCCCTTCCTCCTCCTCTTTGCCCTCCTCCCTCCTCCTCCTCCTCCTCTTTGCCCTCCTTCCCCTTCCTCCTCTTTGCCCTCCTTCCTCCTCCTCTTCCTCCTCTTTGCCCTCCTTCCTCCTCCTCTTCCTCCTCTTTGCCCTCCTCCCTCCTCCTCTTTGCCCTCCTCCCTCCTCCTCTTTGCCCTCCTCCCTCCTCCTCTTTGCCCTCTGCCCTCCTCCCTCCTCCTCTTTGCCCTCCTCCCTCCTCCTCCTCCTCCTCTTTGCCCTCCTCCCTCCTCCTCCTCCTCCTCTTTGCCCTCCTCCCTCCTCCTCCTCCTCCTCTTTGCCCTCCTCCCTCCTTCCTCCTCCTCTTTGTTCTTCCTCCTCCTCCTCCTCTTTGCTCTTCCTCCTCCTCTTCCTCCTCCCTTCCTCCTCCTCCTCTTTGCCCTCCTCCCTCCTCCTCCTCCTCTTTGCCCTCCTCCCTCCTCCTCCTCCTCCTCTTTGCCCTCCTCCCTCCTCCTCTTTGCCCTCCTCCCTCCTCCTCTTTGCCCTCCTCCCTCCTCCTCTTTGCCCTCCTCCCTCCTCCTCCTCCTCCTCTTTGCCCTCCTCCCTCCTCCTCCTCCTCCTCTTTGCCCTCCTCCCTCCTCCTCCTCCTCCTCTTTGTTCTTCCTCCTCCTCTTCCTCCTCCCTTCCTCCTCCTCCTCTTTGCCCTACCTCCTCCTCCTCCTCCTCCTCTTTGCCCTACCTCCTCCTCCTCCTCTTCCTCTTTGCCCTACCTCCTCCTCCTCCTCTTCCTCTTTGCCCTACCTCCTCCTCCTCCTCTTCCTCTTTGCCCTACCTCCTCCTCCTCTTCCTCTTTGCCCTACTTCTTCTGCCTCCTCCTCCTCTTTGCCCTTCCTCCTCGTCGTCGTCCTCCTCCTCCTCCTCCTCCTCGCCCTACTTCTACTGCCTCCTCCTCTTCTTTGCCCTCCTTCCTCCTCTTCCTCTTTGCCCTCCTTCCTCCTCTTCCTCTTTGCCCTCCTTCCTCCTCTTCCTCTTTGCCCTCCTTCCTCCTCTTCCTCTTTGCCCTCCTTCCTCCTCCTTCCTCCTTCCCCCTCCGCCTCTTTGCCCTCCTTCCCCCTCTGCCTCCTGCCTCCTCCGCCTCTTTGTCCTCCTCCCTCCTTCCCCCTCCGCCTCTTTGCCCTCCTTCCCCCTCCGCCTCCCTCCTCCTCCTCCTCCTCCTCTTTGCCCTCCTTCCTCCTCCTCTTTGCCCTCCTTCCTCCTCCTCTTTGCCCTCCTTCCTCCTCCTTCCCCCTCCTCCTCCTTCCTCCTCCTTCCCCCTCCTCCTCCTTCCTCCTCCTTCCTCCTCCTTCCCCCTCCTCCTCCTTCCTCCTCCTTCCTCCTCCTTCCTCCTCCTTCCTCCTCCTTCCTCCTCCTTCCTCCTCCTTCCTCCTCCTTCCTCCTCCTTCCTCCTCCTTCCCCCTCCTCCTCCTTCCTCCTCCTTCCCCCTCCTCCTCCTTCCTCCTCCTTCCCCCTCCTCCTCCTTCCTCCTCCTTCCCCCTCCTTCCCCCTCCTCCTCCTTCCTCCTCCTTCCCCCTCCTCCTCCTTCCTCCTCCTTCCCCCTCCTCCTCCTTCCTCCTCCTTCCCCCTCCTCCTCCTTCCTCCTCCTTCCCCCTCCTCTTTGCCCTCCTCCTTCCTCCTCCTCTTTGCCCTCCTCCTTCCTCCTCCTTGCCCTCCTTCCCCCGCCTCCTCTTTACCCTCCTTCCCCCTCCTCCTCCCTCCTTCTTTTTGCCCTCCTTCCTCCTCCTCTTTGCCCTCCTTCCTCCTCCTCCTCCTCCTCCGCTTTGCCCTCCTTCCTCCTCCTCCTCCTCCTCCGCTTTGCCCTCCTTCCTCCTCCTCCTCCTCCTCCTCCGCTTTGCCCTCCTTCCTCCTCCTCCTCTTCCTCCTCCTTCTCCTCCTCTTTGCCCTACTTCTTCCTCCTCCTCCTCCTCTTCGCTCTATTTATTTTTTCAAGCATACTAGCTGAGAGTAAAAAAATAAATAATAAAAATATTTAATAATTATTATTTACTTTTTTATTCCCAGCTAGTATCCTTTTCTTGGCTAGATCTCATTGCCTATGCAAATG
>NW_028289683.1:0-5000 GCF_059628265.1 Tinamus guttatus | reverse complement strand
GTTAGGGTTAGGGTTAGGGTTAGGGTTAGGGTTAGGGTTAGGGTTAGGGTTAGGGTTAGGGTTAGGGTTAGGGTTAGGGTTAGGGTTAGGGTTAGGGTTAGGGTTAGGGTTAGGGTTAGGGTTAGGGTTAGGGTTAGGGTTAGGGTTAGGGTTAGGGTTAGGGTTAGGGTTAGGGTTAGGGTTAGGGTTAGGGTTAGGGTTAGGGTTAGGGTTAGGGTTAGGGTTAGGGTTAGGGTTAGGGTTAGGGTTAGGGTTAGGGTTAGGGTTAGGGTTAGGGTTAGGGTTAGGGTTAGGGTTAGGGTTAGGGTTAGGGTTAGGGTTAGGGTTAGGGTTAGGGTTAGGGTTAGGGTTAGGGTTAGGGTTAGGGTTAGGGTTAGGGTTAGGGTTAGGGTTAGGGTTAGGGTTAGGGTTAGGGTTAGGGTTGGGTTAGGGTTAGGGTTAGGGTTAGGGTTAGGGTTAGGGTTAGGGTTAGGGTTAGGGTTAGGGTTAGGGTTAGGGTTAGGGTTAGGGTTAGGGTTAGGGTTAGGGTTAGGGTTAGGGTTAGGGTTAGGGTTAGGGTTAGGGTTAGGGTTAGGGTTAGGGTTAGGGTTAGGGTTAGGGTTAGGGTTAGGGTTAGGGTTAGGGTTAGGGTTAGGGTTAGGGTTAGGGTTAGGGTTAGGGTTAGGGTTAGGGTTAGGGTTAGGGTTAGGGTTAGGGTTAGGGTTAGGGTTAGGGTTAGGGTTAGGGTTAGGGTTAGGGTTAGGGTTAGGGTTAGGGTTAGGGTTAGGGTTAGGGTTAGGGTTAGGGTTAGGGTTAGGGTTAGGGTTAGGGTTAGGGTTAGGGTTAGGGTTAGGGTTAGGGTTAGGGTTAGGGTTAGGGTTAGGGTTAGGGTTAGGGTTAGGGTTAGGGTTAGGGTTAGGGTTAGGGTTAGGGTTAGGGTTAGGGTTAGGGTTAGGGTTAGGGTTAGGGTTAGGGTTAGGGTTAGGGTTAGGGTTAGGGTTAGGGTTAGGGTTAGGGTTAGGGTTAGGGTTAGGGTTAGGGTTAGGGTTAGGGTTAGGGTTAGGGTTAGGGTTAGGGTTAGGGTTAGGGTTAGGGTTAGGGTTAGGGTTAGGGTTAGGGTTAGGGTTAGGGTTAGGGTTAGGGTTAGGGTTAGGGTTAGGGTTAGGGTTAGGGTTAGGGTTAGGGTTAGGGTTAGGGTTAGGGTTAGGGTTAGGGTTAGGGTTAGGGTTAGGGTTAGGGTTAGGGTTAGGGTTAGGGTTAGGGTTAGGGTTAGGGTTAGGGTTAGGGTTAGGGTTAGGGTTAGGGTTAGGGTTAGGGTTAGGGTTAGGGTTAGGGTTAGGGTTAGGGTTAGGGTTAGGGTTAGGGTTAGGGTTAGGGTTAGGGTTAGGGTTAGGGTTAGGGTTAGGGTTAGGGTTAGGGTTAGGGTTAGGGTTAGGGTTAGGGTTAGGGTTAGGGTTAGGGTTAGGGTTAGGGTTAGGGTTAGGGTTAGGGTTAGGGTTAGGGTTAGGGTTAGGGTTAGGGTTAGGGTTAGGGTTAGGGTTAGGGTTAGGGTTAGGGTTAGGGTTAGGGTTAGGGTTAGGGTTAGGGTTAGGGTTAGGGTTAGGGTTAGGGTTAGGGTTAGGGTTAGGGTTAGGGTTAGGGTTAGGGTTAGGGTTAGGGTTAGGGTTAGGGTTAGGGTTAGGGTTAGGGTTAGGGTTAGGGTTAGGGTTAGGGTTAGGGTTAGGGTTAGGGTTAGGGTTAGGGTTAGGGTTAGGGTTAGGGTTAGGGTTAGGGTTAGGGTTAGGGTTAGGGTTAGGGTTAGGGTTAGGGTTAGGGTTAGGGTTAGGGTTAGGGTTAGGGTTAGGGTTAGGGTTAGGGTTAGGGTTAGGGTTAGGGTTAGGGTTAGGGTTAGGGTTAGGGTTAGGGTTAGGGTTAGGGTTAGGGTTAGGGTTAGGGTTAGGGTTAGGGTTAGGGTTAGGGTTAGGGTTAGGGTTAGGGTTAGGGTTAGGGTTAGGGTTAGGGTTAGGGTTAGGGTTAGGGTTAGGGTTAGGGTTAGGGTTAGGGTTAGGGTTAGGGTTAGGGTTAGGGTTAGGGTTAGGGTTAGGGTTAGGGTTAGGGTTAGGGTTAGGGTTAGGGTTAGGGTTAGGGTTAGGGTTAGGGTTAGGGTTAGGGTTAGGGTTAGGGTTAGGGTTAGGGTTAGGGTTAGGGTTAGGGTTAGGGTTAGGGTTAGGGTTAGGGTTAGGGTTAGGGTTAGGGTTAGGGTTAGGGTTAGGGTTAGGGTTAGGGTTAGGGTTAGGGTTAGGGTTAGGGTTAGGGTTAGGGTTAGGGTTAGGGTTAGGGTTAGGGTTAGGGTTAGGGTTAGGGTTAGGGTTAGGGTTAGGGTTAGGGTTAGGGTTAGGGTTAGGGTTAGGGTTAGGGTTAGGGTTAGGGTTAGGGTTAGGGTTAGGGTTAGGGTTAGGGTTAGGGTTAGGGTTAGGGTTAGGGTTAGGGTTAGGGTTAGGGTTAGGGTTAG
Source organism: Tinamus guttatus (assembly GCF_059628265.1). Taxonomy (NCBI): domain Eukaryota; kingdom Metazoa; phylum Chordata; class Aves; order Tinamiformes; family Tinamidae; genus Tinamus; species Tinamus guttatus. Next base: position 2,530 of record NW_028289683.1, on the reverse strand, counting down.
GGTTAGGGTTAGGGTTAGGGTTAGGGTTAGGGTTAGGGTTAGGGTTAGGGTTAGGGTTAGGGTTAGGGTTAGGGTTAGGGTTAGGGTTAGGGTTAGGGTTAGGGTTAGGGTTAGGGTTAGGGTTAGGGTTAGGGTTAGGGTTAGGGTTAGGGTTAGGGTTAGGGTTAGGGTTAGGGTTAGGGTTAGGGTTAGGGTTAGGGTTAGGGTTAGGGTTAGGGTTAGGGTTAGGGTTAGGGTTAGGGTTAGGGTTAGGGTTAGGGTTAGGGTTAGGGTTAGGGTTAGGGTTAGGGTTAGGGTTAGGGTTAGGGTTAGGGTTAGGGTTAGGGTTAGGGTTAGGGTTAGGGTTAGGGTTAGGGTTAGGGTTAGGGTTAGGGTTAGGGTTAGGGTTAGGGTTAGGGTTAGGGTTAGGGTTAGGGTTAGGGTTAGGGTTAGGGTTAGGGTTAGGGTTAGGGTTAGGGTTAGGGTTAGGGTTAGGGTTAGGGTTAGGGTTAGGGTTAGGGTTAGGGTTAGGGTTAGGGTTAGGGTTAGGGTTAGGGTTAGGGTTAGGGTTAGGGTTAGGGTTAGGGTTAGGGTTAGGGTTAGGGTTAGGGTTAGGGTTAGGGTTAGGGTTAGGGTTAGGGTTAGGGTTAGGGTTAGGGTTGGTTAGGGTTAGGGTTAGGGTTAGGGTTAGGGTTAGGGTTAGGGTTAGGGTTAGGGTTAGGGTTAGGGTTAGGGTTAGGGTTAGGGTTAGGGTTAGGGTTAGGGTTAGGGTTAGGGTTAGGGTTAGGGTTAGGGTTAGGGTTAGGGTTAGGGTTAGGGTTAGGGTTAGGGTTAGGGTTAGGGTTAGGGTTAGGGTTAGGGTTAGGGTTAGGGTTAGGGTTAGGGTTAGGGTTAGGGTTAGGGTTAGGGTTAGGGTTAGGGTTAGGGTTAGGGTTAGGGTTAGGGTTAGGGTTAGGGTTAGGGTTAGGGTTAGGGTTAGGGTTAGGGTTAGGGTTAGGGTTAGGGTTAGGGTTAGGGTTAGGGTTAGGGTTAGGGTTAGGGTTAGGGTTAGGGTTAGGGTTAGGGTTAGGGTTAGGGTTAGGGTTAGGGTTAGGGTTAGGGTTAGGGTTAGGGTTAGGGTTAGGGTTAGGGTTAGGGTTAGGGTTAGGGTTAGGGTTAGGGTTAGGGTTAGGGTTAGGGTTAGGGTTAGGGTTAGGGTTAGGGTTAGGGTTAGGGTTAGGGTTAGGGTTAGGGTTAGGGTTAGGGTTAGGGTTAGGGTTAGGGTTAGGGTTAGGGTTAGGGTTAGGGTTAGGGTTAGGGTTAGGGTTAGGGTTAGGGTTAGGGTTAGGGTTAGGGTTAGGGTTAGGGTTAGGGTTAGGGTTAGGGTTAGGGTTAGGGTTAGGGTTAGGGTTAGGGTTAGGGTTAGGGTTAGGGTTAGGGTTAGGGTTAGGGTTAGGGTTAGGGTTAGGGTTAGGGTTAGGGTTAGGGTTAGGGTTAGGGTTAGGGTTAGGGTTAGGGTTAGGGTTAGGGTTAGGGTTAGGGTTAGGGTTAGGGTTAGGGTTAGGGTTAGGGTTAGGGTTAGGGTTAGGGTTAGGGTTAGGGTTAGGGTTAGGGTTGGTTAGGGTTAGGGTTGGGTTAGGGTTAGGGTTAGGGTTAGGGTTAGGGTTAGGGTTAGGGTTAGGGTTAGGGTTAGGGTTAGGGTTAGGGTTAGGGTTAGGGTTAGGGTTAGGGTTAGGGTTAGGGTTAGGGTTAGGGTTAGGGTTAGGGTTAGGGTTAGGGTTAGGGTTAGGGTTAGGGTTAGGGTTAGGGTTAGGGTTAGGGTTAGGGTTAGGGTTAGGGTTAGGGTTAGGGTTAGGGTTAGGGTTAGGGTTAGGGTTAGGGTTAGGGTTAGGGTTAGGGTTAGGGTTAGGGTTAGGGTTAGGGTTAGGGTTAGGGTTAGGGTTAGGGTTAGGGTTAGGGTTAGGGTTAGGGTTAGGGTTAGGGTTAGGGTTAGGGTTAGGGTTAGGGTTAGGGTTAGGGTTAGGGTTAGGGTTAGGGTTAGGGTTAGGGTTAGGGTTAGGGTTAGGGTTAGGGTTAGGGTTAGGGTTAGGGTTAGGGTTAGGGTTAGGGTTAGGGTTAGGGTTAGGGTTAGGGTTAGGGTTAGGGTTAGGGTTAGGGTTAGGGTTAGGGTTAGGGTTAGGGTTAGGGTTAGGGTTAGGGTTAGGGTTAGGGTTAGGGTTAGGGTTAGGGTTAGGGTTAGGGTTAGGGTTAGGGTTAGGGTTAGGGTTAGGGTTAGGGTTAGGGTTAGGGTTAGGGTTAGGGTTAGGGTTAGGGTTAGGGTTAGGGTTAGGGTTAGGGTTAGGGTTAGGGTTAGGGTTAGGGTTAGGGTTAGGGTTAGGGTTAGGGTTAGGGTTAGGGTTAGGGTTAGGGTTAGGGTTAGGGTTAGGGTTAGGGTTAGGGTTAGGGTTAGGGTTAGGGTTAGGGTTAGGGTTAGGGTTAGGGTTAGGGTTAGGGTTAGGGTTAGGGTTAGGGTTAGGGTTAGGGTTAGGGTTAGGGTTAGGGGGTTAGGGTTAGGGTTAGGGTTAGGGTTAGG